>NC_085862.1:54438024-54440524 GCF_034702125.1 Engraulis encrasicolus | reverse complement strand
ACCTCCTGTATCCTGTATTTGCAGATGTGCAACGTGAGTGATATGAGCTTAAGAAATATGAGTAGGCCTATCGGTAGTTTTCATCTTCGGTTTACTTATACAATTGAAGCTGAATAGCCTCATGTACAGAAGAACAGAAAGAAGTTTCACTCCTCCCGTCCCGCTGTACTTAGTGCTGTTTCAGCCTATGTTCATGGAGGCCAGCAGAGTACTAAGTAGGCTTTTTGGCCCAGACCATGGCTCAAACGGCTAGGGCACTCACTGTTATGCTGGAGACCAGGGTTCGATTTTAGCCCAAAGTTGTTTCCCTGTCCTCCCCTGTCTCTCTCTCTCTCTGTCTCGTTGCTTTCCTGTCTCCTATAAAAACTCTGTCCAATAAAGGTAAGAAAAGCCCCCAGAAAGAGCTTCTCCTCCTAAATTGATGGACCACTTGAACAAGGACAAAATCAGAAAGAAAAGCCCAACAGCTTAACGCTGGGTGTTTAACTTTGATGATTAGGAAACTCAAAGTCTTGAAAATAAACGAATAAAGAAGCACTTGGCCATTTTCTTTTTGCTTTTTTATTCGCTTCACAGATGTTTTGTGCTTACATGGCAATTTCGATCAATGTAAGATACATTATTATGAGTTGATAAAGATGACTTAAAACTGCTTTAATCCCCCACTCCACAGAATTTATTCACCACCTTTGGTGAATACATTTATTCATAAATAGTGCTGCTCGGTCCTGCAGATGTACACAAGCAGCGTTAGCAGAAAAGCTTAAATGGTGCCTTTTCATTTTAGACCAAATGAACTAAATCTGTAGCTGATGACGCCAGCAGCGTGAGTCACTGCGGCCCATCGACTGTAATTTTGCGGCACTCACGGCCAAACAGAATCGCTCGATTGCGGGATGCAATTTCATGGAGTCAACACCAGCTGACCAACATTAAGGAAGATCAAATGTTTTGGTGGTTGATCACCAGGAAAACGCACACGCACATGTGCTAACAAGATGTCATTAAACAAAGACATGTTTCTGCAAAATAGCTGGAGTTTGTGACAATATACGTACATAGTAGCATTCTATGACACAAGGGGCGTTGTCAAGCTTGGTCCCCTTCAGCCATTTAAGTGAACTTAGACTGGTGACTCAGCAAAATTGGCGAATGTATGAAAGCGCTAAAGTGTATGGACCCCTCGCAAATGAATCATACTCAGAATTTTGTTGACGTGGTCTCAGTGCGGTTCAGTACGATTCAGTGTAATGGCAAGTTATACCATTGACTAGGTGTAATCACTTAAGGAGAGCTCTAGAGGACCGGGTGTGATTAAAAAGAGGACTGACACGCCATAAAAGCCCAATAGGACATAGGACAAGAGCAGCTGGACCCTTTTTTACTCACAAATTGAAGACAAACATGACTGAGTTATTCTTCTGTTGGTTCATGTGACAAACTTGGAGCTGATGAATTATAACTGCTATTCCATCATATGTGTCACAACAACATTTTAACATCATTGTGAATCACCCTCATGACAAAGTTTCAGCAAATGATGCACCTGAAACAAACTCGCTAACTCACACGTGTATCTAAAATTGGTTAAGGGAATAAGAGATGGAAGGATATGCAAAGTATGAAAAGGAAGTAAACGCTTGTTTTTTTCATAGTAGGAAGGAGCGGCCAGATTTGCGCTTGGCTTACATCTTCCATTGTCTCTGGAGGTTCTGGATTACACTTACTTCTTTAAAAATGGACTGCTCTCACCGCAGAGCAGACTTGTACTGTCCCAAAAGTCTTCATGCCACAGAACGTTCAATCCGTCCTTTGCTCCTCTCCTCCCTTGACTGTCCCGCAAAAAAACACACACATTTTCTTGTGGCCATCATGATCATGAAAAGATCCTAAAATGCAGCTTGCCATTTTGCATTCCCACACCAGATGCCATGAAACTTTAGTGCAGTGCGTTGGTCAGAACTTGCATACCCATCACACTTTCTGGAACAACAATGATAATAATCTGTCAAAAACTTGTCAGGGCGCCTGGCCTCTATTGTCAGACATGGGCATAGAGAAACTGTGGTGGGAGCAGAAGGCAATTGTGTGATGCATACACACACAGACACACACACAATCCAGACACACACGCACGCAAGGACGCACACAGGCACGCACGCACGCACGCACGAACACACACACACACACACACACACACACACACACACACACACACACACACACACACACACACACACACACACACACACACACACACACACACGGTGCAATGTACAGACACCCACTTAAAGATGCGCACGCACACACACATACACACACACACATGCACACACACACACACACACATATATACATAGAGAGAGAGAGGGAGAGAGAGTGAGAGAGAGAGAGAGAGAGAGAGAGAGAGAGAGAGAGAGAGAGAGAGAGAGAGAGAGAGAGAGAGAGAGAGAGAGAGAGAGAGAGAGAGAGAGAGAGAATGAGAGAGAGAATGAGAGAG
>NC_085862.1:54420524-54428024 GCF_034702125.1 Engraulis encrasicolus | reverse complement strand
GACAGATAGCCGAGGATGTACAACTACGACTACTACGACTACCCACTATGACTCACTCAAACGTAACCTCCATATCCACCCACTGACACCATCTTCAAAGATTCTCATTACATTACATTACATTACATTACATTACATTACATTACACTTATCTGACGTCTTTATCCAAAGTGACTTACAGTTATTTTAAGTAAAGGATATTGGTTACAGTCCCTGGAGCAGTGTGGGGTTACGTGCCTTGCTCTGCACCTCGTCATGGAGTGAAGTTGTGAGTGGAAGGGTGGGATTCGAACCTGCAACCCAGAGATCAACATTCTACACACAGTAAAACATAGCCTAGAGTCTTAATCCAACACTTAAGACAGTACTCTGGCACCAAATGCAATCGGTTAGTTGTTAAATCAACTCTCTCAGTGTTCAATGAACACTGCATATTTTTTTTTACTTTGTACTTTTTGACTGACCAACCAAATGACGGACTTCCGTATCACCTGCAAACTGCGTCCTGTGATCAGAGAAGAGAAGAGAAGAGATGAGGACAAGAAAAAGTGAAGCCCTCACACTTACTTACCCTGTCTCACCTTCTCACCCCTCCTTCCTTCCCTTTCCCCTTCCCCTACTGTGACAAATGGTCTCAACGCAGTTCTGAGCTCAGGGCCATTATCCCTCCCGGGTTTCCCCAGGAAAGAGGGGCCTGGAGGAGGGTGGAGTTGGGGAGGCGTGCAGGTGAGGTTGGTGCACGGTGGTGGGATGGGGATGGGGATGAGGGTGACCACTGGGAGTGTGTCTTTGACAAAGTTATGATCACTCAAAGCTTTGTCAGGACAGGAGCAGAGCTGGGAGGTAAACTTAACTATGGCAGCAATGAGAGTGGAGGATAGGACATAGAGGACAGACTAGAAGAGAATATAGGGCTTGGCTGATATATCCTCCCTGTTGCCTGCCTGTTTCAGCTGCAGCTGCTGGTGGCGGTGACGGGGATGGTGGGGAGTGACTGGACGTGAAATGTGATGTAACTGCTGTTGATGCTATATAGCAAAGCAAGAGCGATGAATCACCAACTTCCCTCCCTCCCTCCCACCTGGAAAAGACCTCCTCTCCTCTCCTCGCCTACTCCTCTCCTCTCCTCCTCCTCCTCTCCTCTCCTCTCCTCCTCCTCTTCTCTCCTCGTCCTCTCCCTCTCCTCTTCCTCGCTCCAAAGCTCCTGCTCGGCTCCTAACTCTGTAGCTCAGTGTTTTAAAGAGAGTGCCAGGGTAGGCAACACAAGCTTAAGCCTTACTGTGTTTGTGTTTATGTATGCACGTGTGTGTGTGTGTGTGTGTGTGTGTGTGTGTGTGTGTGTGTGTGTGTGTGTGTGTGTGTGTGTGTGTGTGTGTGTGTGTGCGTGTGTGAGGCATTAAGTGTTTACAAGTCTCTCTCTCTCTCTCTCTCTCTCTCTCTCTCTCTCTCTCTCTCTGTGTGTGTGTGTGTGTGTGTGTGTGTGTGTGTGTGTGTGTGTGTGTGTGTGTGTGTGTGTGTGTGTGTGTGTGTGTGTGTGTGTGTGTGTGTGTTGCCAATTACCTCGGCTATAAATACAAGAACCCCATCCGTCACCGAGTTTCTGGGTGGCTGCAGCACCACCCTAATTGGTTTCAGATGGTCCCTCCACGCACAAACACACACACACACACACACACACACACACACACACACACGCACACACACACACACACACACACGGCATCACACAGCCTGTGAGTTTGTGTGAGAGAGAAAAAGCCGCAGGGGAGAATGAAGACGGGATGAGGGAGGGAGGAAAAAAAGAAAAACATGACTGACAGTGAAGAAGTAAATATGGGTAGAGAGTAGGAATAAACAAGTAGATGTTAAAAGTGTCCTTTTTCCATATGCCACATGCCCTGTTGTTTAGCTTAGCCGAAAGAATTCTGCAGACTTCTCATGAGGTATGAAATGTTGAGGCTTAGCGGAGGAGAAGTTAAATAAATGTTTATTTTATTATATTGCTTTTTGTGAAAGACATATTTTAGCAAACAAAACACTAAGTTCGTCAGTTACGTTCTCCTTTTCGTTCTCCTCTGATCTCTTCTCATTTCTGAGATGAATCATTTTTTTATTTTATTTTTCTCCCTTTTTTTTGATAAATTGTCCCCAAGGTCACACATCTCAAGTTCACAGGAATTCAGGGAAAAATCAGCTTTGGCCAAAAAAAAGGGAGAGATTTCTGAAGCAGGTTGAAAGACTTGACACTGACTCCTCCGTAATAGGCTATCCACCTAGAAAGCAAAAGGAAAAAATAGACTTTTCTGAAAAGTAGGCTACCACAAATAATTTATATTGCTGTGAGGGTTTAATGACATATTCCTCACGTTGTTAGGCCTCTTTTCATTTAGGCTAATATATGTAACGTTCATGCATCTTCATCAGCGCTATTATTTGGCACTGCGTAGGCCTACAATTAATTCAGCTGCTGTGTTGACAAAATGTCAATTTAGTTGTAAATAATCATTTAAGCAAAGATTATGTGTAGGGAAACCAAAGGCTGATTTCGTTTAAGCAAGCGACATCATGCCGAGGGCAAATCACAATTCCCCGGATTATCGCCTCTTTACAGGGAGACGGGCATGTCAAATGATGCTCGTGACCCGTGCACAGCCAGAGAGACAACTAATCGATGGACATATATTAACACAAAATTAGAATTGATCAATGAGTGAGAGGACACGCTGACTCCGACAGATGTGAAAAGCAAACACTCTTTGGAACTCAAGGACTTCTCACTGACAAAAAAATAACATTCATTTTTTTGTTGTTGCCTTCGATGACCACGTGAGTAATGTGCCTGTAATAGGCCTAGCCTACACGTCAAAAAAGAGCGTAGACTATGTTTGACATCTTCATATGCATGTGTGTGTCGTAATTTTTCAGATAGGCCCTACATGTAAAAGTAGCAAAATATTGCATTGGCATTCCCCAGGCATTCCGTGAATGGCTGTTCTGTTGTAAGTTCGCCGCCTATTTGTCTTCATTTTCGTTGGGTTTGGCTGAAAAATCAGTATTGTCGTTACTTACCGCTTAACGTGCCATGCCATCACATAATGCATTAAGTTGACCTTGGGGAGTTGGTATGCGCTTAGCAGGGCGGCATCGACTGACACCGAGTCGACTGGAATGTGTGTGTGGTGTGATGAGGGATGTATTAAGAGGTGAGGACGGTTTGAGGTTAATTCTAGTGGGCAGATTGGTGTGTTTGACTACGTAGGGGATCCCCGAAGAAACTACAGAGTGCGAGAGTGTAGTAAATCCATTAAATCCCCTCATTAGACCAGCGCGAGCCTTATTAAGCACGAGCAGAAGAGGGTGTGGGATAGCATGCGGGGTTCTCACCACGCGCCTTCCACTGCACACTTTTAGCCATTAACGCACACTGTGATAATTGCGCACGCCTGTTGCCAGCTAATGAAACTACGCATTAACAATGGCGCCCATTACGGCTCAGGATAACGGCGGCTGCCCTTGTATACACTGTAATCATTTTATTGCAGTTTTTGTTGTACCACTGAAGAAAATATGTGGCCATGGTCTGTGCAGAGGGGGAAATGTGGCTGAACTCTAAGTGAACCACTTCAAGAGAGGTAGGCTTACACAGTAGTGGAAGAATGCCTGAAATTTAACTGTCAACATTAGTTGTCATGGTCATATTTAGGAGGTATTTTCCAGCACAGAATAATATTATCTTTGAGTCAGTATTATATTGCCACAAAGAAGTCAGAAACAATATGCGACAGAATAATAGGAGGGGGAAAATCCCTCGTAACAGTTTCTTCACTAGGAATTGGTTGCAGCACATAATCCAACACTGGTGGAAATTAGTGTTTTAGTATTATTTCAGGTCATTACATTCCCCTTCGTGATTTATAGATCTATGCATAAATCGTGGTGACATTTTGAATGGTGACAGCTGAATCCCATTTTGCATGGTATATCCTATGCTCACTGCGAGTGCATAATATATTTCTTCCACCCTGTCATTTGTGTTGAGAGGTGGACTAGCATTTTCCGTGTGAAGAATTAGACCATGGGGTAGTAGGGCAGCTGGAGGAAATGGAGGGAGAGAGAGAGGGTCAAGGTAGAGAGAGAGAGACAGAGAGAGAGAGAGAGAGAGAGAGAGAGAGAGAATGAGAATGAGCGAACAGGAGGTGGAGGAGGAAAGAAGGAAAAGGAGAGGGTGAAGAAGAGTGGAGAGGAGAGAGGAGAGAATGGGGTGGATAGGCTAGCTACTCACAGAGTCTGAAGGCTGCTCGGTGAAGTGCCGGGTCCTTGTGGTAAATGAGCATGTACTAAACCTTTGCTAACCTGTATCGCCCAAGATAAAATATTTATATATGCCATTGTCTAATGGAGCATGGCTAGGAGCAGCACCTTAATTTGTTTTCCTCCCTGCCAAATTAATTCCCTCCACTGTCATCAGTATCGGAGCTCGTCGCAATTACCGCGGGCTCCCATCCTTGGCCCCGGATAAAACAAGCTCTCCAGACAGACATTTTTAAATGGTCACAAACTCTCCACTTTACAATTATGTCTCATCGCGTTGGTACATTTTCATAGATTAAAGGTGAAGCTGCCACACTTGAAGCATAGCAAAGCAGCCGTGTGGAAGCTTCCCCCTCTCTCGATTGCTCATCTCCTCTTTCTCTGTCTCTCCCTCTCTCTCTTTCTCTCAGGCACACACATTCACACACACTCTCATTTACTCACACACACTCCCTCTCATTCTCATTCTCTCTCTCTCTCGCTTACACACTCTCGCACTCTGTCTCTCTCGCTCGACTCTCCCTCTGTCTCACTCAAATATTCTGTTTTCTCTTTCTCTCACACCCTCTTTTCTTCATCCTTTTATTTTTCCCTAAAACCCCCTCTCCCCTCCCTCTCTCTCTGTCTCTCATTTCTGTAATGGGTTGCACATTGATGGAACACACAACACAAAACAACACAACAAAACAACAGGGACACAACTTTTTTATATACATGTAGTCAGTGAAAACAACTCTAGGTTGTCACAAAGACGACAAAAACAAACCAAACGCAAAATGTATGCAGGAAAGGCGGCAGCAGCACCACTCGCACAATGGCTGTTGCCTCGACACGAGCAAAATCACAGGGCCACATCAGCAGAGGTGATAGGAAAACACATACGAGGGCCCCTCCAAATGCAAACAGTAATGTATGTAAATCTCACCCACAACAGGCTTGCTGCCAAGGAAAATATCTTGATCCACCAAAAAGGCAATAGAGACTTGTGAGTGTTGGGGGGACTGAATTTCATGCCATTACCCAGGAAAATGGCCTGCACTTTCGCTCTGTCACAAAAGGCGTAATCACATGGAACGCATCAAAAAACCTCGAGCCTAGAGGTGGAACACCAAAAGCACTAGGCTTTTCCTTCCGCTTCTTTCTCTCTTTCTCTTTCTCTCTCTCTCTCTCTCTCTCTCTCTCTCTCTCTCTCTCTCTCTCTCTCTCTCTCACCATTTCTCTCTTTTTCTTTTTTAGGGAGGTTTGTTTATTTCTCCTTCCATCTTGCCTCTAAGATGGTGAGTACACTCAGGAGTGGCCAGCATACACAGCGGAGCGCACAAAAAGAGAAATGGAAAGTCAGAGCCATAAGGCAGCCCTTTCATCTGGCTCCACACAAAAAGGCTAGGCCTACACTACTACTGCTACACCATATTCCTGGCCCTAAAGTGATACCATGGCAAGTCACCTCCCGCGTGAGCCGGGCTGAGGGTATACAGCGTTTTCATAGGGGAGATGGCGAGATTGTTTTCCACCACCACCTAGATTTGTTGTGTCTCCCTTTTCCCCCTTTGAGGAAAGATGTACTGAAAAACAAAACAACAACAACACTGCGAAAGTTCCATTTTCAGAAAGAAAATATGTGCCTTACACTTCGAGACAGCCAAAATGCAGATAGTCATGATATAGGCTGTAGGTATATATATTTTTTATTTCATATGTTTTTGTTGACATCAACAATTATTCTACTACTCTGAAAGTTCACACGAAAATGATGTTTGTCTCTGTGTAATTATAACATTAGCACAGGAATTCCAGAAACTGTAATTTCTAAAAGCATAAGTAATAAGTTCCTGATTCAGGGTACATTCTTCAGAAATGCTTTTAGCAATCGCACTCATTCTCTGCATCTGGCATCTCTTAAAGCCACTTAAACTGTGAACTAGAATGTCATGTCGCAGTCCAGCAATACTGTGTTGTGTATAGAAATGTATATTTGTTTTTGGCACTTTTCGAACCTATGTTGTTTTCACTAGTCACTAGACGTGGGCCGAGTAAAGAAACATTCTCAGCGCAGGCCCCTTAAAAAACGAACCACAGAAATGATGTAACGTAGCGTAATTGAATTTAACGTAACTCAATTTAAAATATCAAGTTCAAATCTGTGACACTGCAAAACTCAATTTGTATGGAACATTTGGTGGGAGAGATAACTTGAAATAATGTTTACCAAGGCGTACTGAAGTGTGGCTAAAAGCTTCACAATAACAACGAGCCTTGTCTATTGAGTCGCTGTAGTGGGTGGTCCGAGGAACCGGCATTTTTTCGCCTGTTAGTTGATGTGTAATTTTAGCACGTCTATGTATCTAGAGAGCATTCTATGTGTATAAACACACACGGCGTGTTTCACACCCCTCCAATTCCATTGTATCGCTCTCATCTTTTTCTTTTTCAATGGACAAGAGTTTTTTTATGGACTGAGGGTCATATGAATGGTGTCCAGCTCCAGCTCCATTGAGTCCTTCCAACCTCTGAACAAGGAGGGATTACTGCACGGGCCTACCGGGCACAGGTCCTAGGGCCCAAGAGTCAAGGGGGCCCTGAAGGACAAGCCTTCATTTCCTTTTTCATATTGTGTAAAAAATCACACTTTTAACAACTGTATTTTCAAAATTTTAAACAACATTGAGTCTCTATCATCATCATCTCTATCCTAAAACCCTGAATCATTTGGTAGACACCCATGGAAGGGGGCCTTTTTAGTTTTCTGGCCCAGGGGCCCATGGAGGTCCATGATTCGGCCCTGCCTCTGAAGGAGCGCAAATGTTATTTGACGGAAAAGCCACGCTGTGACTTCTTTCCCAAATACCACTGGCCAGTAGGGGGGTAGAAATGGCCAGTTTATAAACTCGAGAACAGCTCCTTGACAAAGCAGAAATGGACAATTGAGTACGTAATAATAAATTCAGAGATTGTTTATTGATTTTTAAAACGGTTGGGCGACGGTATAGGGAAGCTCACAGTTGGAGTGGAGGGGGCTGTGTGTGTGTGTGCACTCTTTTTGGACAGCTTTAACGAACACCACGCCACCCCACCCTCCACCCCTCTCCTTCCTTGTCTACACCATACACACTTCACAGGCCACGGGTGACCACTTCAGCTGTAGACGGGGTGATGCTATTGGCCAGGGCTGGAGGCTGGGGCTCAGTC
>NC_085862.1:54408024-54410524 GCF_034702125.1 Engraulis encrasicolus | reverse complement strand
TACAGAAAAACTTAAGGGGAGGTGTAAAATAACCTCATTTCTAAAAATGAGACAGTATCAATTTAAGGCAAAGTATTAAAAATGCTAAAAGCTGCTACCACAATGTTTTTCAGCACCCTCTAAGTATTTAAGAGCGAAGCCTGCTCCAAACGGAGCAATTGACTGTTACCAGAATGGCAATGACCCAGTCATAGTGCACTACTAAAGGCCCTGTGTATGACATGGTAGTGTAGTACTATGGAAGTCACTTTGTCAATGACAATTACAGCATTTCACTGGTGGAACGGCAAGCATTACGGGACTAAGACATGGCGTTACCATTTTGGTGACAATAAAGCTATAGCATAGGCTCTGTATGAAAGGCTTGACATTGCATGAGGAATCGTTAGGAGTGTGGCTATGCATTCCCTTATGAGCAAACAATGTAACAGCTGAGGTAATGAGGAAAATGCAGACACTCAGTGTTCTGATTCAAATGCATAACATCCAGAGGGCACGTGTGCAAAAACTTTCACGATTCATTGAATAAAACACATTGATTATTTTAAAGTACAAGAGAGTCCTTGTGCACAAGCCCTCAGCAATGCAGGTGCAGGTGTGAGGCAGGAGAAGGTGAATCAATGAACAAAATTCAAGAGACACCGCACACTCTGAGCGAACCTGATGACGCATTGGGCGAAACGCGTTGTTCGCTCCAAGAAATAAAGTTAAGAAAAGTAAGCAGTGTGCGGTGTCTCTTGAATTTTGTACATTGATTATTTTATTTTGTAACACTTTGTTTGCAGTTTATGTATATGTGAAGCTGACAAAATAAGTACTTTACCACTGTACAGCTTTTATAAACACCAAGTGTTGTATATCATATCCTGAGTAAAAATGGAAATGCATTCATAAATCTGATTGGTTTAGTATAAATTGGCCCATGATCCACTGCTGAGTGTCATGGAAATGGAGTTGGCAGTCTTTGTGTTATTCTGTGCACAGTCAAACAGAAGGTTAGGCCGTTTTTCCATGTGATAAAGGTTGCCATGCGCCAGCTTTGCCAAACAATGAAATGAGGCAGATTTATTTATTTATGTAGGCCTATGTATTATTTATGTTGTGTTTTTTACACTGCAGAGTCTGTTACTGTCATTTTCAGACTGAAATTTGTACCTATTGATTTTTATTTTATTATTCATCAAAGTGATCGTCATCATCTGTTTAGTGCTTTAACATACACAAGCAGTTGCACTGGGAGGACCTCTTGTGTGTTGATTTATAGATATTGGCCACTTTGCTGTTTATTCTACCTTGAAGTCAGCTGGGTGTATTTTCTCAGCTTATTAAACCCAGAAGCAAATGTGGCGAATCAGCTTTTAGCTGCTGTGCCATTCTGCTTTGGAAACAACTTCCAACATAAAAATGCTCCTACTGTTTACAGACTTTTTTCTTTTATTCTTTATTTATCATTACACATCTCTATGTACGGTAAATGAAATACATATTTCCTGAAAAAGTTCATTGTTTACTTTCACCTCGTATGGGTATTTACAACTACTCTTGTTATCTTTCCGACGTTTAATACTATGTTATAGTTTGTCTTTTGTTATTTGTGATGACATTGGCCTGTGTATGAAACGCAAATACCTTTGCTTTGCCTTTTCTATGCCTAACTGAACAGCCAGCCACATCCAAGTCCAATGTGCAAACTACAGCGTGACCCCTGGGGCTCTGGTACCACCCCAGAAATGACCGATTACATTAGCGCTCCAATAAACGACTGGAGTCCACATTGGCGGCGGCATTATTAGCATGTTTAAGACATGCAAAGGAGCCTGAGAGACTCCTATGTTGTAGAGAGGGAAATTGAGAGACTCTGAAATGAAGAGTGAGAGAATGAGAGTGTGTGTGTGTGTGGGGGGGGGGGGGGGGGGGATGGAGGGATGGAGTGAAGTTGGAGTGGAGATGGGTGAATGTGGGGGAGTGGGGGTTGTTGTGAAGAGTGAGAAAATGAGAGTGGGGATGAGGGAGGGGGGCAGAGAGGGAAGACATGAGGTGGGGGAGGGTTGCTGTGTGTGTGGGTGGGGGGGGTGTAGATGTAAGTGGGGTTGTATCACTCCACAGCCTGCTCCACCCTGTTGCCCCTGTCATAGCTCCCCCAACCCTCATCTCACCCCCACAAGCTCTTTCGGCAGCTCCAGGATGAGAAGAACCTTGGGTGGGTCAGAGTTTTGAGGGGTGGGGGTTGGAGTTACTCCACCCGTCAGACAGCGCTGACATCAGTGGGGCCTACCCACTCACAGCCTTGTCAAGCGGGCGGGCGGGGTGGGTGATGCATGGGGGGGTAGAAAGAGAGAGAGAGATGTAGTGCATACTAGAGATGGAAAGTGAGAAGGAGAGGTGTGTGTGTGTGTGTGTGTGTGGGGGGGGGGGTGTATGTGTGTGTGGGGGGTGGGGGGTGTGGGTGGAAGGAGGTTAGTGGGCCTCTTCAGCTGAAGGGCTTCGGCAATCATTCTGC
>NC_085862.1:54393024-54398024 GCF_034702125.1 Engraulis encrasicolus | reverse complement strand
TGGTGGGGGGTAAACAGATTGACAGTGGACCAGCATACATGTGTTCGATAGGAGATCTTAATCTCTGTCTCTCCTGTTCTCTCTCTCTCTCTCTCTCTCTCTCTCTCTCTCTCTCTCTCTCTCTCTCTCTCTCTCTCTCTCTCTCTGGTCTTGTTTAGAGTGGCAGGAGAGACAGGAAAAGTTGCGGTCCGGCGTGTGGAAAACGGATGAGATGGAGTACACACACACACACACACACACACACACACACACACACACACACACACACACACACACACACACACACACACACACACACATACATGCACAAGGTCCCCAAAGCACATTGCGATATTCATCAGCGTCAGTGAAGGGAAGAGTCTTGAGAATCCTTGCACTACCATGTGTGTGTGTGTGTGTGTGTGTGTGTGTGTGTGTGTGTGTGTGTGTGTGTGTGTGTGTGTGTGTGTGTGTGTGTGTGTGTGTGTGTGTGTGTGTGTGTGTGTGTGTTTGAAAGCCATACAAAACAAAACAAGAGAAATGTGTGATGACAGGGCCCACTGTTTTCGGAATGTCTACTCTTACCACACGGGATAACTTTTTTTGGACAGAACAGCAGCAGCCGTACTAAACTATACATCCACCAACCCAACCGGCCCTCCCTTACACCACCACCACCACCAGGGCTGGATTAATACACAGGCTATATATGGCTGCAGCCTAGGGCCCCCACCTGCCAGGGGGACCCTGATTGGCCAAAAGTCAAAAATTGCAGAATTGTGACAAGATACAATATAGAAAAATTCACGTCATGTTGAGTAGAGTTGGTAGACGTGTTGTTCTTTAATCCCTAGCTCGTAATTGTGACAATGTCTATGTAAATTTGTGTCAATATTTGCCCTCCAGGGGGGGTCCCCAGCAACCTTTAGCCATGGGGCCCCAGGCCATCTTAATCTGGCCCTGGTCCGTGGCTATGCATACAGCACAGGCTACAACAAACCACCATGCACACACCACACCACAGCGCTACACAAAACAATAGTGCACCGCCCCTGCAATAACGCACGGAGCAAACCGCATCAAGCTGTGACAAAAGAGGTGGTTTCTGCCCTCTCTCCTCCAAGTCCACTTTGTTCTCCACGGATCTCGTAACCTTGACAATAGGTGGGGAAGAAAGTCGCCATGTGCTTGTTTTGAAGGGCCTCGGCTCGGGTTGCACAGAAGGAGTGATGGATTGGCTTCAACGGCCCTGTCCAACGAACACATTACCGACGCAGCGGTGGAAAAGCTAATGTAATATCGCCGGTGCTGTGCGCACTACCCCCTCTGAGTTCGTTCGTTCGCCCCTTGCCGCTAAAGTTCGCTGTGCAATTTCGCGGCATCGTGGGGAGTGCGCGGTGCGGTTCTGGGTTCTGAAACCACTGCATGACAGTAGATTAATGAGCATGCTCGACCCGGCAGCCAGTACGGCAAACGAGGGGGCCTTACGCCAAGCGTAACCGAGGTCCTCTAGCCTAGCGTGTTCCAGACTCCAGTTTAGAACCCGCAACTTCACAGCAGCTCCAGAGTGGGAGCCAGCAGGCCCACAGACAGCATTGGTCAGGTCTGGGACAAGTCATCTGACAGGGAACACTCACCCAATACTTATAATGTAATGAGGACCACATTCTAGGCTCCCTCTCTCCCTGGGCCTGAGTAACTGAACCCTTTGTGTGTGTCCCCCATAGGCTTCCCTGGGAGCCAGGCAAATGTGAGATCAAGTGAACAATGAGCTATTAGCCTAGTCAGTAGCATGTCTTTTTAAGGTGTTGGACGGGAGATTTACTGATGTTCCACACCGAGCTGTGATCTAGCTGGCTTGCGTTAAACAAGGTTACGGATAGGACAAGTGAGAGAGTGGCCAAGCTGGGAACACCTTCCCTGGCTCTTTCCCCCCCTGACAGGGTAGTCCTATGCAGGGAAGCCAATATGGGCACAAAGGGGTCAGGTTTCCCGGGCACCAAGAGAGCCCATTATGTATTGAGTTGGGGGGCCCTTCAGATGACTTTGTCCCAGGCCTGGCCAAAACCGTCAGCCAGCAACCCCAGGTCCCATGCTTGCTTCACACTCACAGCCACCCCGCAGTCACCCCACAACCTCCACCCCGACTGCCTCACCTCCATCCACCCCTCCACCCCCCCTCATCACCCGCCAACCTCTACCTATAACCCATTTACCCCCCACCCCCACATCAAAGACCATCAATCTCCCCCTGTACAGGGGGAAAGGCAAATATTTAGAGAAGGACTGAGCCCCCATAAATCTGTTGTGGGAGAGTGAGGGAGAACACGATACACCCCCCCCCACACACACACACACACACACCCTTCAGCCACACACACACACACACACACACACACACACACACACACACACACACACACACACACACACACACACACACACACACACACACTAACTGACACACACACTCACACAGCCTCCTCGCACCCGGATCCCTGAGCTGCCCTCAACCCTGACAGCCAGAGGAAACAGGGGAAGAAGCGGAGGAACGAGGGAATCAGACAGGAATGAGAGACGGAGAGAGAGAGGGGTGTAGGGGTGGGGGAGAGAAAGATAGAGAGAGGGAGGAAAGAGAGTGAGAGGAAGAGAGAGGGGGGAGTGGGAGAGAAAGATAGAGAGAGAAAGGGGGGAAAGGGAGAGAGAGAGAGTGTATGCATGGGAATCCGATGGTCAGGGAGATAGAGAGAGAGAGAAAGATAGAGAGAGAGACAGAGTTGGAGAGAGAGATGAAGAGAGATGAAGAGAGAGAGAGAGAGAGAGAGAGAGAGAGAGAGAGAGAGAGAGAGAGAGAGAGAGAGAGAGAGAGAGATTGAGAGAGCAAAACAAAGCAACTCTGTGCCAGGGCCTGTGAGGAAGAGAGGCAATTGTAGATTAGGATGGTAGACAAAGAGAGACAAAGTGTGTGTGTGTGTGTGTGTGTGTGTGTGTGTGTGTGTGTGTGTGTGTGTGTGTGTGTGTGTGTGTGTGTGTGTGTGTGTGTGTGTGTGTGTGAGAAAGAGCGAGAGAGAGAGAGAGAGAGAGAGAGAGAGAGAGAGAGAGAGAGAGAGAGAGAGTTAGAGAGACGTACTGACCACTGTTCACACAAACACACACACGCACACACACACGCATACACACACACGCACACACACACACACACAGATTCCACTCCCTGCCTTTGATTTACTATAACAAGTCTGGGTTCCACTTGAGTGAGACTCGAGAATATCACCGAGTATTTATGTCCCTTTTCATTTTAAAACAATATGGTGTTTCGGCCGTAAAGAAAGGAACGCTGTGCTGACAGGTCAGGGTGGAAAGGTCACGACAGGAGTAAATTGAGGGCAGATGACACCCCCACACACACACACACACACACACACACACACACACACACACACACACACACACACACACACACACACACTGTGCAGCCAACACATCCCAATCCTAACTCTAAGCTACCACGCTCACCAAAAGGCCTATTGAGGGAGAAAAGAGGCTTTTCACCGACAAGAGTATACAAAGTTGGCCACGAGTGTCCCCTGAGGAGTGTCCTTCATTAGTGGAGGTATGTGTGGTAAGCTGGGGACATTAACTTCAATTACAAAATGTTAATCTTTATGGGCCACTGAGAAATAATTAGCCTATGGTAAAATTCACCAACCACCCAAGAATTGATTATTGACCTCCTCTCTATTAGCCACTGTGCTATATAAATTATATGATTATATTCATCTTAGGTTAGGCTGCTTTATATTATATAGGTATTTTTATATTTTATTATATTATATGAAGAGTTGAGATGCTTTTAAATTATAGCCTATTATGTTAAATTATTTTCATAAAAAGAGCTATTTAAATGATATCAGTGTAGCAGTTCAAGCCAAAACCAACAAAAGGTGGGCTGAGTTAAATTTTTTAGAAATACAACAAATTTCTGTTCATTTTTTGACAAATGCACTTACATGGTTTTGCATCCGAACACATTTGGTTGGTATCTGGTAGGTTGAAGTGTCATCCCTTGTGTATAGGGAATTGCTATTCAGCACATCTGTGCTGTTCTGTTTACCACCACCTGGACAACTGATACACATCAGAGACCCCCTGACGCTATTCACACTTTACAGCAGGGGCGTGGCGGCAAAGGGGTCAGTTTTCCCTGGCCCAGCGAGAAGGGGGGCCCAGACTTGGGTCCCAATTACTTTGTATGTTTTGAGTGGGGGTGTGGGTAGATGGTTTTCTCCCGACACCACCCAAAGCTGTCAGCTGCCCTGCTTTACAGTATCACTTTATACTTGCTCAGACTATATGAGGAGTGCCCAACCTTTATGGGTCAGAGCCACTTCTGGGGGATACCTGGGGCCTACTGAGGGCTACAGGGGGCTACCTGAGGGCTACTTCAAGTAGTACTTGTTTGTACAAAATCCTCTATCAATGTCTTGACATCGTTCTCAAATCCCACTACTGTATGATTGAACGATAGTTACCTCCACCAAGGGGGTTATGTTTTCGGTCGCGTTGGTTTGTCTGTCTGTCTGTCTGTCTGTCTGTTTGCTTGTTTGTTTGTCAGCAGGATACTCAAAAAATTATGAACGGATTTGGATAAAACTTTGAGGAGTTGTTGGAAATCACCAAAGGAACAGGAAGAGTCTGTGTGTTTGGGGGTTAAGACTTTGGGGGTTAAGCAGTGTTCACCCAGATTTTTCATATGGTAAGATTTGTTTGGTTTCCTCAGGCATGTAATAATCATAACATTATTGTTCAGTGTTTTCTCAATTTTTCTACAGTGGAATTCCGAAATTCCAAAAACACTCTTGAAAAATTGTTTTTTTGAGTTTAAGTCCATTATCGACTCATTCAACAGTGGGATATGAACAATTATATTTATAAAACGGTGGTTTAGTGGTTACCGTCCTTGGCTCGACCAAGTAAATCACATTTGTCACGTAGATGGATTGAGTTAATATGCCAACTGC
>NC_085862.1:54350524-54353024 GCF_034702125.1 Engraulis encrasicolus | reverse complement strand
GTGGCACGTAGCTCTTTCTTTTATACAGGGATTATGCTATGGAATAGCTTCCCATTAACCCTCAAGCGGCCGGCCTGTTTTTGCGACTAATAAGACCGAGCGGTGTCATTTATGACCCCAAGGAGTTTATATAGAAATACCATTATATAAATAATTTTTTGGGGTTCATTCAAATTTATTTACATCTTGCACATACTTGGCCCTCATCTAAATCAAAAAAATGTGAATTTGAACATTTTATTGTTTTGCTAAAAATTAGCAAAACTTACATACGTATATGCATATGTAAACATCAAAATACAAAAAACATCCAATACATTTTTTCTTCTCTCATCATCAGTAATCAACTGAGAAAGTTTCATGGTGATATCTATCATTTACATTTTTTAGCCTATTCACTTGTAGTAGTCTTACCATAATAATACAGTATATTTATGCTAATTATGGAAATTGCTCAAAGTGAAACTTTGGGAAACCAAGATAAATTCTGTCCATTAGGCCCATAGATGATATTTCTGCAATAAAACTTTAGGGTACTCAACATTTCTGGGTTCATGAAATCACAAGATCAGAGAATATGGAAATTTACATAGACAAAACCATGTCTCAAACATATAACCTTATGCACACTCAAAATTTCTCTGAAACTTTTTCTGGACATTGTAGCTGTGAAAAGGTGTCTTCCATATATATTAGAGCAAAGAAATGATTCAACTGATGATTCAGCCTTTGTATAGCCATATAATAAGGAAAATTCTAAAAACGCCATTGATTTCTACACTGATGACTTGTTTCATCCCCCTTTGTTCATCAGGATGACCATTATTTCATATTCTCATCATGTATCTAGGACCACTGTGCCATGATATCAACAAATATAGAGCAATAACAGAGGGAATGCTACCTGGGTGCCCTCACAATGTGAGTGATTCTCTAATTCGCCTACACTTTTAAGTCCGTGGATTTTATTTGGCAATTCCACTAACTATTAACTGCATCCAATGATGTTTTGGACATTATAAAACATTTATCTTTCATATAATACAGAAAGTGTAGACATAGCATTATTTCCCTCAGCAAGAATGAATATTTAATACTGGTTTTGGGCGTTTTCATGCTGTCCTGTTTTCCAAATGTCAGATTCAGTCTTCATATTAGCATGTAAAGAAACTTCTTTTGCCCAAGACGATTGCAAATGTTGATTCACAGTAATCATCACAATATGACAAAACTGTCAGAAAGACCACTGTCCTTTCCATTATACATGAAATTTGCCATTTTGTGTTTGTCCACGAAAACTGTGTTAACGGTGTCACGGTCTGAAACCTCCTCCATAAATCAGTAATGGTTTGGTCTTAGGCCATACGAATAACATCACGTGATGTCATAACCTCTTTGGCAGGATACGGGAAGACTTTTTGGTAAATATTGAGCTCCATCCTTCCATAATTTAATCCATTCTTTTTCATGTTCTCATAGCGGGGAAAATTGCCTGTCAAACGGTGTTATCAACATATTCATAAGAATCTGAATTAGAAATCACATGTAGAAAAACACAGATAAAGCATACAGATACATGAATTGATTAAGGTGTTGTGGTGGAACTTCTGAGGTCCTCAGTTAGCACAACACCATAAAAATGGCTGAAATGTCAACGGTGTTACCGTCAATGGTGTTACAATTAAGTATGACAGTCAGGGTTGCCAGATGAGGCTGATGATTTCCAGCCCAAAAAGTGATCAAAATCCGCCCTACAAACCCGCCCAATTCTATTGATTTGTATGGCAGTGGGAAGGTTTTTCTGATAGATGCCATTTTTACCCGCACCCGGCCATCCTAAGCAGCCCAATTGGGCGGGAACCAGCCCAATCTGGCAACACTGATGACAGTTGAGGAGGAGTATGTTTTTGCCAATTTATATCCATATTGACAGACAAACAAACTAAATAATTTGTGTTCTAGGGAGATGGGTTTGTCTGCTCTGTTTTTTCTCCTAAAAAAGTGCCGACTTGTTCCCCTGCACTGTTGACCGTAAAACACCGTTGAGTAACACCGTTGACTGTTTTGAAAGTGTTTTTGCGCTATTGATCCCTTATGTGTTGGAAAAATCCTATGAACATACACTAGGGATTATCTCTGGAGAAGGAAGTCTTGTGTAAGGAGGGTGACTATATTCAAATCAGACGTTACAGGGATTTATGATGAAAAATGTGTCAGTCTGTATCACAGTGACTCATAAAATCCTACTTATGAAGCTCAACAATCACATTTTCTATATCAGTTGCACAGATTAAAGACAACATTACTGCTAAGGGACATAAGCACTTTCAAACATATATT
Organism: Engraulis encrasicolus; assembly: GCF_034702125.1. Classification (NCBI taxonomy): domain Eukaryota; kingdom Metazoa; phylum Chordata; class Actinopteri; order Clupeiformes; family Engraulidae; genus Engraulis; species Engraulis encrasicolus. Next base: position 54,350,684 of record NC_085862.1, on the reverse strand, counting down.
GTTTCAACTCTGTAGTATTTTTATATATGTTTGAAATGACATAGTATTTGTCCATAACACTGTTGACAAAATAATTAAGCAAATGTTCGCTTTTATTAGAGTATTTATCAAATGATTTAAGATTAAGCTTGGCAATTTGTTTGTTTGGAAACTTAAATAT
>NC_085862.1:54338024-54345524 GCF_034702125.1 Engraulis encrasicolus | reverse complement strand
CCCCGTGGAGCCCTGCCTCTGCCCGCTCTCTTCCTCCAACACACACACACACACACACACACACACACACACACACACACACACACACACACACACACACACACACACACACACACACACACACACACACACACACACACACACACACACACACACACACATACGCATTTACGCGCAGACACACACAGACACACAGACACACAGACACACACACACACACACACACACACACACACACACACACACACACACACACACACACACACACACACACACACACACACACACACACACACACACACACACACACACACACACACACATGTGCACGCACATGCACGTATGCACACACACATGCACACACACACACATAGACACACAGCGTCAAACATGAATGCATGCACAAGCACACATGCACACACACACACGTGCGCACGCGCGCACACACACACTATAGACCCGTGAAGCTCAGTTTGGGCTCTTTCCTCCTCCACCACACCAAAGTCCCTGCTGCTGCCACTGGCAAAATATTAGTGTAGAAGCCGGGTAAGGGGAGGGGGTGGTGAGGGGGTACTGGGAGTGTTATGGAAGGGGGGAAAGATGGACAAGGATAAGCAAGGAGGGGTGGAGAACTTGGAGAACGAATGGAGGGAAAAGGAGTAGAAGGGGAGGAGGGAGGTGGGTTAGCCGGGACTGTGGAGAGGTGGGGGTGTCTATGGATGGTAACGATGGACGAAAGGAAAAAAATGAGAATGAAGGGGAAAGAGGAGAGGAGGGGGGAGGGGGTAGCAACTGTGGTGGTGGTGGTGTTGGGGGGGGGGGGGTGTCAAGGGCAGTCATGGGTAAGCGGTTAGGGCGTCAGACTTGTAGCCCAAAGGTTGATGATTTGACTACCTACCCGCCAGGTTAGCGGGGTGGATTAACTAAGCAGTGCTCTCCCCATCCTCCTCCCTGAGCATGGTACCATCCCACTGCACTACTCCCTTGCAGCGTCATTGGGGGCTGCCCTCTTGCACGGGTGAGACATAAATGCAATTTTGTTGTGTGCAGTGTGCACTAGTGTGCAGTAGAGTGCTGTGTCACAATGACAATGAGAGTTGGAGTTTCCCATGTTCGCTTTCACTTTAATCACTGTCTTTGGATGGCAAAGAGGAGGGAGAGGCAAAATGGAGAATGTAGTGGAAAATGGGAATAGGAGATGAAGAGAGTAGAAGAGGAGGGGAAGAGGGAGCAGGAATGGTGGTGGTGTTGAGAGGATCTCGTGGCACAGATTGGGGACATGAGGGCCACAGAGTTGTGCTGGTGATGGGCTACTGGGAGGGTGGTAGGGCAGAGTATGGATGGAGGAAGATGGAGAGACAGAGAGGTGCACGAAGATATGGGAGAGTTGTTGGTTTGGGTGAGGGGAAGAGGATGAAACAGTACAGGACGACGGAGGAGAGTACAGTAGGAGTAGACAGAGCCATGGAGGTAAGAGGTAGGCTAATCTCATTGACCTCCTTGTTCCATTTTTATACAAAGATGGCAGCTCATGGAGCCTTTGACACACACATCACCATTGACATAGTTCCAAAATAGTTCCAGGAAGTCAGCATCGAACACAGAAAGTGCAGAAAAGATAACTGTAATTCAGTTTAAATAATTTTTACATCATCTTTGTAATGCAGAGGCTCTGTGTTAGTCTCGAGCGAAAAGAACGCTGCTGCAAGAATTATTTGAATCTATGTGAATCATGTCACCAACCGACATCCTGTACCCCGTTTGTCACAACTTTGAATTCCATCGCTTTGAAGGGTGAACAAATGAGGGAGGTTGAGGACTACGTACAGTAGAGGGAAGGTGGAGGAATGATGGACACAGGGGTGGAGGAAAAGTGAAGGCAGATGGAAGGAGGGGTGGAGGCCTGCAGTTTAAAGGCCAACTTCCGATAAAACTCAGTTTTACTCACTCCTTTCGAAGATCGGACGGTCACCCCAAGTTAAACTCACTTGCAAGGCTCTCATAGCGGTGCGTCAACTCTCCTGGCTGTGTTTCCCGGTGTTTCCCAATTTACATAAATAATGCAGAGAAACGAGCGAATCACGAAAGCCTTTCTGTGTTTCGTCACGTCGAAAGAAGGCGTTGCCCACAAAGGTTTATATCGACCCATTTATGCTATCTAAAAACATGTCGAGTAATTTTTTTCTGCTTGTTTTCAAAACAAGCAACGTCTGGTGGCCCGAAACATAGCTCAGCTTAGCTATCAGCTGGTTGCTACTCTCAGGTACACACACAGCACAAAGCCTCATACATAAAGCCAGCTCACTCTGGTTGCTCCGTGCCTGCTGCTCGCCTAGGGGTCGCTGTCGAAAGAGCACAGCCCTGAATGGAGCCTGCACGCCTCCGTTGGCGCCCCTATAGTGCAGTACCACCCGGGGAAGGGGCGACTCTGTTTCCCATTACATTCTCTCCAAGTACTGGAGGACTGAGCCAATCAGAGACGCGTTTCTTCGAGAGCAGGAGGAGTGAGCCAATCAGAGACGCATTTCCACGAGAAACACGGAACACTCTCTCGTTTCTCCACAAGCCACCTTGCCAGCTTGCAAAAACGTCTTGAAACAAAGCAACCAGAACGTTTTTTAAAACAGGACCAACGCGTAACACATTCAATAACAATAGGGAACACGGCAATATTAATTAAATGACGTTGAGAGGCCATCTTTAAGAGTTCATTGAGGAACCTTCACATCAGGACTGGACTGGTACCAAACACTGCCGGCCTTTTTTCTGCATAGACCAGCCCCCTCACACAGCCCCAAGATCTCCCCTGATATTACGACTAGCTCAGTCCACTGTCTATATTAAATGTAGACCAATGCTCCCCATCCACCCAATGTAAATAGAGGGGGATCTCTGAGCAAAAACAAACAAATAAACAAACAAGCAAACAAGCAGACAAACAAACAATAACAACAGCATCGGCCCCTGAGGACTGGTATACAAATGCTTTGTATACAAGATTACCAGTCCAGGCCTGCTACACATTTTTACAGTGTGGAGATTGTAGTGTACCAAGAGAAGGACTGGGCCATGGTTATTGTGATGGTGATGGCGGTCGAGAACCGTAGAGAAGGATGGAGGATGAGGAGACGGGAGAGTGAGGATGGGCTTGATGGTCAGGGCGCCATGTGTGTGTGTGTGATTTTCATGTGATTTTCATGATTTTCAGCACAGCTTAATGTAGGCTAATTCCATTTCAAAATGTGAAATGTGTCCCCCCTTCTGGTTTTTTGACAAATCGCACCCTTTGGGTGGTGAAGGCCAGGATCTTATCTCATACTTCCTACACTTCACTAATGCCCCATACACACCAAGGCCCCATACACACCCCATACACACCAAGGCCCCATACACACTGATGAAGTTTGCACTGCCCTGTTGGCGTGATGGCATTTGTTTGCTTATTATTTAGTAACGTGTTATACAGCCCAAACTATTTCAATGTTTATGCCAGCTTGCACATGTCCTGATGAATGCATGATCACGTTTCAGGCATTTTCGCAGCTTTGTGTAGACAGGGCAAGCTTTGTGTGTGCATGTGAAGACCTTGAGACAATAAGACGTTGAAATGCATTAATCTAAGCGCTCTCTACGGAGGATGCAATCTGACAATACTGTTTTCGCTAATAGCAGAGACATTCTGAAAATACGATAAAACACTAATGTGTGAACGCAGATCATATTACGCAACTATGCATAGGCCTATTCATATTTAACAGACTTAATTCATACAAAGCCTCAGAAACGATTGTGAAAGGAAGGGCAGATGAGGGTTGCACTGTATTGAGGAGAAAGATGGAGAGATAGCAGAGGATGGAGGATGGAGGGAGGGAGGTGAAAAAAGATAGAGGAGAATAGTGAGAAGAGAGGAATAGTGGTCAGGATGATGTGGCGGAGGAGGTGCAGAAGGAGAGGAGATTATCTTCCTGCGCTTCGTTGAGAAATGATCATGGGATAGGAGAGGAAGGAGGAGGGCAGGAGGGAACGAGGGAAGGGGAAGAGGTAGAGGAGGATAGTGAGAAGAGAAGCGAGCTGGTGGTCAGGGTGGTCTTGGTGATGTGGCGGGAGGTGGACGCGGGGTGAAGAAGGAGAGGAGAGGAGCTGCTCTTCCTGCGCTTCACTGAGAAATGATCGTGTTACACTCCCCGCGTTCACAGGAACAACACGGCTCCCTTTCTCCATTTCCTCCTCGCAACGGGCAGGCACACATCTGTCCATGTATGAGTCTGTGTGTGTGTGTGTCTGTGTGTGTGTGTGTGAGAGAGAAAGAGAGAGAGAGAGAGAGAGAGAGAGAGAGAGAGAGAGAGAGAGAGAGAGAGAGAGAGAGAGAGAGAGAGAGAGAGAGAGAGAGAGAGAGAGTGTGTGTGTGTGTCTGTGTGTGTGTGTGTACGTGTGTCTTTGTGTGGGTGTCTGTGTGAGAGAGAGAGAGAGAGAGAGAGTGTGTGTGTGTGTCTGTGTGTGTGTGTGTACGTGTGTCTGTGTGTGCGTACGTGTGTCTTTGTGTGTGTGTGTGTGTGTGTGTGTGTGTGTGTGTGTGTGTGTGTGTGTGTGTGTGAGTGTATGTGTGTGTGTGCGTGCGTGCGTGTGTGTGTGTGTGTGTGTTTCTGAAGAGTGTTCGGAGTGTAGTGGAAGGAAGATCTCCCAAGTTTCTCAGCCGCACACGAGCAGTGCAACCAGGACCGCCGCCGTGCTGGGACTGGGGCAATGAGGGGCCGGGATTCGCCTGCGCAGGCGCATATGCAATGATAAGACACCAGAATACCAGAATACCAGAATACACACACACACACACACACACACACACACACACACACACACACACACACACACACACACACACACACACACACACACACACACACACACACACACACACACACACATCTCTGGTAAAACTTCTCTCTGCACTGGGACTCTGGTGTTCTGTACACACTAATAGTTTTAGGGTTTTTTTTCTATACATGACCTCATTAGGGAGAGTTTGTGTTAGTGTAAGTATGTGTAAGCTCATATCTGTGTGAGACTGTGAGTGCACTGGTGTCATGTTTGCAGGCTGTAGATGTGAGAAAATATTATTGCACACTTACAGATGCATATGAGTGTATTTATATCTGAGTGTGTGTCTTCGTCTTCATTTCATGTGTGTGAATTAGTGTGGGTCTATGTGTGTGGTGGTGGGAGTGGGGATGTTGAGGTATTGTGTGTGTGTGTGTGTGTGTGTGTGTGTGTGTGTGTGTGTGTGTGTGTGTGTGTGTGTGTGTGTGTGTGTGTGTGTGTGTGTGTGTGTGTGTGTGTGTGTGTGTGTGTGTGTGTGTCTGTGTGTGTGTGTGCTCTATGTACACATTTGTTAGTATTTTGCATTTTGGAACCTGAGATTTTATAGTTGCTAACTGTAAAAAAATATTTAAAAAAATTAAAAGAAAAAAAAAAACAGTAAAAACTGGGTACTAACTCATTGTGGTTGTTGGCACGGCGAGGTGCTAAAAAAAATCGACGGCAAAATGGCAAGTGCAGCCTCCATCTTCTGTGGATAGACCTGTCCCTCTGTCAAAGCAAATCAACAGCAAACACGGCCTCCTCTGTCAAAACAAATGGCCTAAAACTGTGTGAATATGAAGAGATACATTAATCAAGGACCACATTTGAAATATCAGGCTAGATACTGTATTAACTTAAATCATATGAGTTGATAAAATACATTTTGAAATCAATTCATATTAGTTGGGTAGATATTTATCAACATTGTCCTTGCATAGTGTGGCGATGGAAATTTTCACATAATTAAGTCATTTCTTCACAGAGGTGAGCCCCTTCTCCATTAATTTACATTGCTCAGGTTTACCTACAAATAAGGGCTGTCAGGATTGCCTTGAAAAATGGGGCGGCGCCAGCTCCACCTCTAGTCTTTTTTCCTATCTGTATGGTCTGTTCTTTCATATATGGTCGCTGTCCAGTAGAAACCTTGTATCCCTTGTATTGTTATGTATGATACATTATTTACTAACCAATTTTAATGTTGAAATGCTAATTGATTTAGAAGATACCGATTCATAAATGAACAAGTAAAAAAACAATGAGAAGTAGAGATACAATGTTTCTGCTGGACAATGACAACATCATACAACCTATACAGTAGCTATGATGTATCCATGGTTGACTATAGGGCCTATTGCGTCGTCACCACCAATGAAAATAGAATTAAGAGAAGGTGCCGAGCTCCCAATCCTATCCCTACTTCCAGCCTATATGGAAGTTGCTTCTTAAGAGAGGCAAAGGCTATTTGTAGTTGACGTACTGCTCAACAAACACTAATCATTTTAACTGCAAATGTTGCTAAAACTAGCTGCTAACCCGAATGTGGCATTGGAAGCATATTACAAGAAGTCACAGGACGAACTCTGGAGCGCCTCATGGTCGCAATGCCCACATATATTGAAGGTTGCAGTTGAAGTTATACGGAAGTTTAATTTATCGCTCTCTTGTGTATGTGTATGTGGGGGTGTGTCCTTGTGTTCAGGGGCGTATCTAGTTATTTTGGGGCCGTAGGCGAAATATAAACATGGGACCCTCAAAAGTCGTTTTTTTAAACACGTCACCAATTGTATGGAAGGAGCAAGGGTGCTATTTTACTGTTTTTTCTTGTATATATCTTCGATTACTTTACACAAGTGGCAACTTAAGATCAGGCCTACTTTTTTGTGTGTTTATCGTGACTGGTGTGACAGTTGGGGGCCCTGGAGGGCATATTTGGATGGGGCCCTAGGCAATTGCCAAGGTTTGCCTAATGTTAAGTCTGCCTCTGCTTGTGTTGGGAGTATACCAGTAGTGAAAATCTGCTGCCGAAGTACCACACTGCTAGTGTATGCACGGGGGCCACAGCTAGATGACTTCTTACCCCAGTTTTACATAAACACATTACGTAGAATCTGTGAAAAATATCTCATTCTCAACAGACAGAAGAGGCCATGTTGTGTGCAGAAGTTGTGAAGAACCGCTAGCTTGCTTCAAGCGCATGCTCACTTTTGACCGCTAGAGCGCTCTACAGTAGGCCCCCAGCTCGCTCGCTCTCTCTCTCTCTCTCTCCCTCTCTCTCTCTCTCTCTCTCTCTCTCTCTCTCTCTCTCTCTCTCTCTCTCCCTCTCTCTCTCTCTCTCTCTCTCTCTTTCTCTCTCTCTCGCTCTCTCTCTCTCTCTCTCTCTCTCTCTCTCTCTCCCACCTCCCTCCCTCCTCTGCGGCTGCAGTGCCCTTTATAAACACATCAGTTGGCCTGACAGCGCACAGCAGGAGCCGGTACAGAGGGGGAGAGGGAGGAGAGAGAGTAGAGAGAGAGAGAGGGGAGAGAGAGAGGGAGAGAGAGAGAGGGAGGGAGGGAAGAGAGAGAGAGAGAGAGAGGGGGAGAGAGAGAGAGGAAGGGAGGGAAGAGAGTGAGGGAGCCCAGTCCTGGCCTGGCCGAGCCGGGGCC
>NC_085862.1:54330524-54333024 GCF_034702125.1 Engraulis encrasicolus | reverse complement strand
CACACACACACACACACACACACACACACACACACACACACACACACACACACACACACACACACACACACACACACACACACACACACACACAATTGAAAGCAAAGGAAGGAGAACATGAACGGGGAGGTTAAGGAGGAGGGTGAGGAAGAGGAGGATGCAGAAAGGAGGAGGAGGAGGAGGAGCAGGATGAAGAGAGGAGGAAAATGAGGAGGAAGATAAAGTGAGGAGGAGGAGGAGGAGGAGGAGGAGGAGGAGGCATTCCTCTCACAGTCAGTGTCCAGGACAAGGATGGGGCATGGAGAACAGGAAGGGCAAAGGTGAAACAGAGGAGACTGACAGCACTAAAACACTGATCTCTCTCTCTCTCTCTCTCTCTCTCTCTCTCTCTCTCTCTCTCTCTCTCTCTCTCTCTCTCTCTCGCTCTCTCTCCTTAATATTTATTTCAATCCCCAATTTCCTTCTCTTTCACCTTTCCTCACATTTCCAATCTGTCTCTCTCTTCCCTCAATTCTATTTTTAATCTCCCTTTTGGACCCTCTCTATTTCTCTCTCTCTCTCTCTCTCTCTCTCTCTCTCTCTCTCTCTCTCTCTCTCTCTCTCTCTCTCTCTCTCTCTCTCTCTCTCTCTCTCTCTCTCTCTCTCTCTCTCTCTCTCCCCAAACTCCCTGAGGATGGGTAACTCTATCTATCTCTGTGCTTCAGCGCCAGATGTTCAACTCTGTGTAACCTGTGGCAGGCAGGCAGGCGGGCTGAAGAAGATGTCTGTCTGTCGATCTGTCTGTCTGTCTGTCTGTCTGTCTGTCTGTCTGTCTGTCTGTCTGTCTGTCTGTCTGTCTGTCTGTCTTTGTCTGTCTTTCTGTCGGCCTGTCTGTCAGCCTCTCTATCTCTCTCTCTCTCTCTCTCTCTCTCTCTCTCTCTCTCTCTCTCTCTCTCTCTCTCTCTCTCTCTCTCTCTCTCTCTCTCTCTCTCTCTCTCTCTCTCTCTCTCTCTCTCTCTCTCTCTCTCTGTCCACTCCAGCTCGTCTCCCCCAGATTCCTGCCAATCACAGTGAGCACCACCCCACCCCACCCCACACCACACCACACCACACCACAACACGTCCTCACAGGTGGACCAGTGCCGGCAGACCGCCATGTGCGAAAACGGGTGGGTTGGTGGAAGAGGAGAGGAAGGAGGGAATCGGTGAAAAAGTAAATCCTGTCCTTGCATATCCGAGATAGGGGCCGGAGGGATCCTGAATCGGACTCTCGTCTCGTCTCGGCCTCTCGCCCCTCTCGGCCCCTGATCCGCTCCGACCGCGATTTGATTTGCATGCACGCTGCTTCATGAATAAGCGTAACCACACAGAGCAGCCTAGAGAGGCGATTAGCATAGCGCCGAGGAAGATTGACAGCTAGCTGTAGCCGTGTGTGTCCACAGCTGTAACGGATGGGGCAGCTAGCATAGCTCGGAACAGCATGGTGTTTGGTAATCCTGCCTGCCTCCCGACACCTTCAAAAAGATATACGGACGCTATATACATGGAGAGAATCGTGCAGCTTTTAGCTCAGCTGTTTTTTAGCGTGTATACTTTCCATAAGGAGAGGCCGTGAGGTCGGAGGTTTGAAACTGGTCTACGCCCTTAGTTTCGCAGCCCTTGCAGCCCTTGCAGTCTTTTTTTCAACTTTAGAATAATCATTCCCTTATCGTTGCCTCTGGATTATGAAGTTGTAGTTGGGTCAAAGGCAACCCAACATGAGCACAGTTTGGAGAGGTGCGCTGTATCAATCTAATCCAAGCCAGCGTACATCCTCTGTATGCTGAAGATGGCTGAAGCAGAAACAGCACTCTGTGTGTCATGCTAACCCACTAAATAAAAAACAAGCGTTGTGGTCAAAAGGGCGGCATTTCTACAGATTGTAGTTTGACCCACATGCTGGGTTTCCGAGTGGGAAATCTTGTTATTGTTCATCTGCATCTTAGTGTTCTTCGGCAGAGGAACAGCGAGCAGCTGGATCCGTATGACATGTAGATCAATCTACCTGCCTTCCTGTTTGACCCGCGGTGTCACTGTGTCATAAATCAAGGAAGCACAGAGGAAGTAGCGAAGTCCTCATTGTAGTCTTGCTCCATGATAACAGCACAGTCACCACCATATAGACGCCTCAAGCTAAATGTTTGACACCAATGCTAACGAACACTTTTTAGACAGGTTTGTTGTTGTTGTTTTTTACTATTATTCAATAATGGAGCTCATTTATGGATGTCGATGAATACAAATGACCAATGACCCCCCGACACGTCCTCCTCCTCCTCATCCAGCGGCGAAAATGAGTTATCTCACCTAGCTGATAGGCTAAGCAAACAGGGGGGAGCCGCCAGATAAACACAACAAGCGCTTCTGATCAATCATGGTGGCAATGAGGCCGTAATCACATCAAGGGGGGGGGGCCCTGGACAGGACAGGACAAGGGCTGAGCGTGATGGATGACCATGTGGCCCCCTGTGAAGGGTTGCCA
>NC_085862.1:54295524-54318024 GCF_034702125.1 Engraulis encrasicolus | reverse complement strand
TCTAAGGAAATGGGGCATGGAGTAAACATGGCTTTTAACGTGCACGGTAGAACTGGAAATGTTGCAAGCCTAGTTGACTGTATGGTCACTTTCGTAAGAAAGTCCTGCAATCTTTAAAACAGTTTTCAAGGTCTATGCTCATGGCATTTGTCAGTGTTTGTGGACGCCTTGCTAAATGAGGATGCAGTTGTTTTCCCTTTTGCCTGTTTGTCTCTCTGTTTTGCCTACATGTTTGTGTGTATGTGTGAGGCTGAGGGAGGGTGCGTAATGTTTGTGTGTGTTCCCCCCGCGCGTGTGTGTGTGTTTGCGTGTGCATGTCGGTGGGTGTTCTTCCACAGCCATTTATCCTCCCTCTCAGATCCACGTTGGTGGTGAGAGGCGGCCGGGGGAGAGCGCGCCGTTTGGGGAGAGGAGGCAGACGGGACGGGACGGGAGGAGCGCGGGAGATAGAGGCAGATAGACACGGACGGCTTGGACGGCCCGTCTGATGCTCCTTCCAGCTGAACAAACAAAAACACCCAGCAACAACGCGGACCAGGGAGTTGGAAAAAATGCACGGGTCTGCTACGGGGTCAGATTCCGAGGCGAGTCTAATTCAATTTCACAAACTGTATGAAAACAAAAGTTCCCCTGCAAAAGCATGCGTGCGCATAGCATGACACCAGCTCTCTCTCTCTCTCTCTCTCTCTCTCTCTCTCTCTCTCTCTCTCTCTCTCTCTCTCTCTCTCTCTCTCTCTCTCTCTCTCTCTCTCTCACACACACACACACACACACACACACACACACACACACACACACACACACACTGAGACAAATATAAATGTTGTTACTAACAAATTATAAATAGCCGTGGCCTGATCGGATGCTTCAATAAATCACTGCGTTAGGACACTCCAAAATAATTCATTGCAAACATGTGCGGATTGAATGCAGTGTGTGTGCGTGTGCGTGTGTGTGTGTTTGTGTGTGCGTGTGCGTGTGCGTGTGCGTGTGTGTATATGTGTTTAGGTTCGTCTCTGGGTCTTTTTTATATTCTGACACTGCTGCAGGCTGTCTCCTCGGGGGCATCAGGGAGGTGTCAGTAGCCGGGAGAGAGAGTCCTGTACAGGCGGTAGGCGGCTCAGCTCGGGCGGTGGTCTGGTCAGCTCTGGTAAAGACATTACCGCTGGCCTGCGAGGAAAAGCAGGGAGTCGCATAGACAGCGCTCACTTCTCTAAATAAACATTAGTCTTAAAAAGTTTGGCCCCTCGACCTTGGTGTGATCGCATTTCACTCTGGATGGTAAACTTCATTTTTATCGCGGGACTTTCCCCATTCTTTCCGAAAACAGAGTCAAGATTTACAAAGATAGCCTATATACCGTCGACTTTGACAAAGTTTCTCTTTCACCTGACTGTGGGGACAGGGCCCGTGAAAAGTAGACCTATTAAATATGAGTACATTTGTTTTATTGCGTAACTTTACGCTGGAGGCCTTGTGTGCTTCCCCAATCGAAAGTCAATGTAAACATCAGCGGCTTAGTAAAACAGTGTGAATGTTAATGCCAAGAAATGTTATCTGTAGGCTACGTGGTTAAATAGCACATAGGCCTATGCTGCATTCATTTTTGGCCAGCTTAATTTATTTAACAGGATTCGGAACACGGACAACATGGTCCATTTTCCAAATGTAGTATTTTACTCGAATTCTTTTTAGGCTATGCCTTTGTGCTAGCATAGTGCCAATTGAAGGTAATTAACAGTTGCACTCACTGGTCTATGCATTTGAGCATGCACAGTGTCTGCTCTGCACAAGAAATGGGCCAAAAAAATGCCATGCATTTTGGATGAGCTATGCTTTCCTGGACTATAATGAATGGTAAATACTTTCGCATTTCCACGGTCTTCCCCAGTGAGGATGGCAGCTGCTACTAGAAGCGTCTCCCACGTGCTTGGCCTGGACTGCGCAGTAGCTTGCCTACCTCTGCACGGGCAGGCACGCAGGGGTTGGAGGGGGCACGTAGTCATCTAATCATGTTTAAATACCGTGCATCACACCCGCTCCGTGCCAACTCCGCGAGAAGAACGGAAGAGGAGAGCGGGGGGAAAGTTGGCGACCGTCGTGGCAACCCCACAGCCCCATAACTCGTCACCTGTTCCCGCTGGCATGGTGTTATTCCAGCCCAAATCCTCCCATATAGGCCGATACTATCCGCATGCATATCCATTATGTGTTCTCGGTGTGTGGGATGTTGGGCAGCAGCAGGTGTCCATCAGTGTGTCAACGTGTCAAAGTCGATGGGGCGCAGCGCTTCCAAAGTTAATATTTTGTTTCTAGGGAAGAGGGGGAGCTCTGTATCTTCGCTTTATTTACACATTCTAAATTAATTAAGCAGAGGATTCCTCTGTTCGTTTAGGAAAACATGGAGGAGGTGAAGTGTGGAGCTTGCAGGAGGGAGCCTCTCTCTTAATTTATTGTGGCCCAGCAGCAGCTCTTCTCCTCCGGGCTGAGGTGTCTGGGGACCCACCGGCGGCCTGCTGCAGTGCCAGCATTCCTGCACTGTGTGGGTGCAAACTCCTCCTGTCTGCCTTGTCTGTTGGTTTGAGTCCACCACTATAACTAGAACACGCGGGCGCTGAGTCGTGGACGCAAAGAGAAATCTACTAGGCCTTTGCGGCACTTGGGAGTGAAGTGCGCATGCCAGAGATCTTTCTCCCCGTAACGCGCCAGGCCCGGTTATAAAATCTTTTAACGCTGGCGTCTCACTCCCACAGCAATAATCGAAGTCGATTAACCAAATCACCCAGCTAATCAGTTTAATTACATGAATAAATTGTTTAAAACAGTAATAAAGACGGGTCGCCATGTTCATTTATCCCGACTGTAAGGTAATGATTAGTGGGATTACATCACGTGCAGGGTGTAAAGGCTGCTGTTTTGGTATCACTGTTACTTTTGATGGTTGTGTAACAAAATTAAAGCATCGTTTCGTTCTGGCATTATTAAACCAACATTTCCAATCAATTTGGGCAGGTCTAAAATCAATCAATCAAATCAATCAATCAGTCAATCAATAATTGTGCTTTTTATATTGGTGGTGCAGTTTGCACAAAGTTACGGACACTCTATGCCAATTCTAACAAATTGGTGACCTTTGCCTTTGTGTCTAATGTAATCCGTAAGACCTGCCGGGTGGTGCCAATGGGCTACCGACACACCGCTGGCCTGGCGGTACAGTTATGGCCTCCAGCCCTGACGCCTGGAGCAGGTGTTCTCAAGCAGTTCCTTGAAGTCGTGATGAACTGCGCCCGAATTAATGTAGACACTGGAATATCATCACTTTCTAATTATACCCAGCTACATGAGTCATTGCCAAGGAGGCGACAGAGTGGAGAGGAGAAGAGAGGAGAGAGCTAAGACATAGGCCTACTGGAAAAGCTATTCTGCCGTGACAGAATGCAACGCATGTGTGCATGTATATTACGCACAGAAAGTATGTTGCATTAATTCATACTAAATAAATTGATAATTTGTCAGCCAAGTTATAGGCTACTAGTACCCTTTATTGGTAGGCCTGCATGTTCATAACAAGCACCCTAACAAAATAGTTCAGCACTCTAAACAGACATAGCAATAATAACAATGATAATAACAATTATTATTAGAATAACTTGGCCTATAATTAAGTCGCTCAACAAACACGCCACGATTTACCTTTTCCCTATGCGTCCAAAATAAATGGAATTAAGTCACTATTGATATTCCAGAATTAATTGTAATATTTTAGTTATTTGTTATAAAATCTAATTATATATTTAGAAATAGCCCTTGATTTGATGCAAATAAAACTCTGCATGGCTAGGCAGCCATTTCTGAAATTGCGTTAGGCCTAGGCTATTCCATTATTTTTAAGTGATTTATACTTATTCATATTTGTTTCATGCAGTGTAACTCGCCATGTTGCCTGTTATTATTTTAGACTTCCATACTACAATAATTCAAAGGGTAGACCTACAATGTGTTGGTATCTATAATGCAAGCATTTGCAGAGGGCAGTTATGCAATAGGGTTACGTCCATTCACAGAATAATTCTCTATAAATGTTGTCTCGTCAACAGCATCTCGATGTTCCAAGGGAATAGAAAACAGTCAATGTATTAGCTACTGTTTTAGAATAAATAATAATGATAATAATACAAAAATACATATAAACAGTTCCTACAGTTCCTCACAGAAGGTACGCCCAAGTTTTGTTGATGGCTTTATCTTGTTTTATTGTTTTTATTAAAATTTGACTGCACATATAGGAGGGATATACTTGGGAAAATTAACATGGAACAATTCTCAGACAATTTTATTCAAAAAAGCAGGGCCCAGAGAGAGTTTTGTTTTATTACGCTGAGCACCGCAACACGGGGGAAATGCAGGCCGCACTGCCCGCTCATTGGGGGAGGCTGGAGCGCATTCTAATAAAAGAGCGTCTGGCGGAGAAATGCTAAAGCAAGACGCAGATCAGGCCAGCCATTATACCGGCACCTCGGGCTTTCCTCGCTCACTTCCAGACGCGCGCCCGGAACAGTCTCGTTTTAAGGCATGAAAGTAAACAACAACAAACAAATATAAAAACGGCCACAAGATCTGCTTTCCTAAAACATCGCCTAGTCTGTCAAGAGAAATGTGCTCCGTGTAAAATGGCCGTGGGTGGTCTCTTACGTCGCCTTCAGAGAAAAAAAAATCGAAGCAGCAATTAGAAACACTTTAGAGCGCATCCTTAAGACCTATGATTTACAAGTTGCATCGGATTAAAGGACAGAGATCTGTGTTGTTTTCCATAATATCCCGCTGTGACACGAAACAGCTATAGCCTTATTCCATAGCCGGCTCTATTCCACAAGAAAAATCCGCCACTTCGACTTCCTCTCAACAAATAATAGACTAAGACAAATGGCTCGCGTTATAAGTCCACACATTACAGAATAAGCCATTAAAAATAATCCGAAACAATAATTATTAAAAAAAAAATATTCACACGCGCGCGCAAGAATACAGAGACGTGAAGTGTGTGTGTGTGTGTGTGTGCGCGCGCGCGCGTGTGTGTGTGTGTGTGTGTGTGTGTGTGTGTGTGTGTGTGTGTGTGTGTGTGTGTGTGTGTGTGTGTGTGTGTGTGTGTGTGTGTGTTTCACTGAGAAAAGGGGAAGGAGATAGCTGGATAGCCTGTTTGATTGTTCATGTGATACAGTGGATAACAAAGTGTTTAGTAGAATTGTTACTGTTGCTTAAGTGGCATATAAGCCTTTAAGAAAGTTGGGCCTAGCCTATAGGCCACCTTCACTCTTAACAGAACGTTTGGGCCCTTTGCCTCTCGGTTCCATTTAAGATCACTTTGGCTCTTTTTATTTATTTATTTGTGGAGACCGGTTGGTGCAAGCAAAGGAAACACGTTAATTCGCATTTCTAGACTACAGAAAATGACCAGATTCCCTCTTCAATAGAAGTTTCTTTTGAAGCATGGGTCTATCTTCCCCGCGAACTTTGAATGTAAAATACCGTTTAATATAGTCTTGATGAAACTGTCAATGGCAAAACACTGTTGCGCATGTCATCCCCTGTTCGTAAATCATTTAGCCTAGTTGAGCAGCAGCCTTCTCTTTCGGGATCTATTTCATAGGTTAATTCAGGTAGGCCTATTGTGTCCCCAGATTGCCTTGTGTGATTGCCTTGTGTGATTTAGGCCATAATATCCTCATAGCTTTTAGAGGAAGGCAATTCCTCTTTTCGTTTAAGAAATTGGCAAGAGCGCACAGTGCCAAAAAAGGGCAAATGAGGAAATGGCGGACAGTAAAAGTATAATATCTCACCTAATTCACTGGAGTTTCCCCTCAGAGTCCACACATACCTCAAGCAGCCAGAAGTGGAGGCCTGCCACTTGGGGTGTCTGGCCTCCCACCTGGGCCACTGATTCATAATCAGCTGTCAGAAGCAAACCCCATCCACGTGAATTTAACTATCTGCACACTGAGCTGCTAAATAGATGCACCTTTCTGAAACCTTTGAATGCAAGACCACGTGCTCAGTCGAGTTCAAAATGCACCTCTTCTAGCTTTAGCCAAAGATCCCAGTTGTCTCCTTTGTGTGCACGTCCCGCACCAGGACAGATGAAATGGAAAGCGCGCAAGCGAGCGCCTTTTTAATAAGAAGATCGCTTTTCAGAGGTAAATGTGTGTGGCTTGTGCATGGAGACCACTCGCTGGGTGCGCATTCAGGCCCAAGGGAGCGCGTCCTCTGGTCTTCAGAACAACGTCAACAAACGGCCAAGTAGGCCGCATTAACGTGGATTAGAGACCGAGAGTGAAGGGAGAAAAAAAAATGCTACTACAAATTAGCCACGGATCCCCATGAGATCGTGTGGTATCCATGTAGAACCCTCACATTCAATTACGGGCTTTGGAACCATGATGTCCCCATTCAGTTGCAGCTTTGTTATTCACCGAATAATGTCCTTTCATGCTAGAGCCACACAAGAGGACTACCGTAGTTTGAGTTTCAGCTCCTTCTGACATGAAACAACATAGTAGACTACATGGACAGGCCATTAACTCTCATACACTATAGACACACAAAAACTCTGTTGTCACAACACGGATAATGCATTCTATTGTAAAGCCACAGAAACAGGCCGACTGAACCTGTTATAATAAAACGTGCAGATGTTTTAGCTTGACATGATTCTGACACCTGTTCCATGTGGATATCTATGGGTTGGTTATGGTTAAATGGCACAATGAGCTTGACTTCTCCAGATAAGAATAAATAACAATAACACACCAATATTGTTAACTGTGTATTACGATTTCTACATGTGGGCCTATTTCTAAATGGAATATCCTCAGGTTCGGCCTGCAGGCTGTAAAGATAGCTAAACACTCGTGGGTATTTCTGGCGAGGGGGGCAAGGGGCAAAGTTAAACAACAAAACAAATTCAGAAAGAAAAAGCATATGGTAAAATTTCACAAACATTTATTTTTGTCGTTACAACAAAAATGACCCATGGACATTAAGTGTTTCGTCTTTCTTTACACATAACTTTTTTTCACAGATTACTTTCAATGAAATAGCCTAGGGAACGTATGCACAACGGTCAAAGAGGAGAGAGGTAATGCGATTTACACCAAACCACATGTAATTGCCTATTGACAAAATAATAAAATAATATAATAATCATAGATTCACAAATACACCACTATGTGAAGAACAAAGGGGGCGAGTGGGGGAAATGTTTTAGCCTGTGATATATTTACACTCCCCTCGGTCTCCAGCAATGTGCTTCAAAACAATTTCAAAACCTGAGTATTCAGTCTCGGTATTTAACAGTGCTTTTCACAAACTCACATAATAATATAAAACAATGACATAGCGATAAAAAGAAACTTCATTTTTTTGTCAGCCAGCAAGAAAGTGTATGGCATCAGAGCAGGAGTTATTGGCTATTTGTTATGTAGTCAAACAGCTGGTCTTCCGCTTAGGGCTAAGGCAGGGCCCAGGCCACAGAAGGTGAGACTGTGTGCTCCAAATTTATTTTTTCGAAGTGTCATATACTTTGTCTAAGCAATGTTTCCCTATTACTCGATTTTTAAATTCTATTTACATATATACAAATTCATAAATATAAGTAGCCAACTGTGGTCATTTGCTTTTCTCTTATATTATTTTAGGAGTGGAGAATAAAAAAGTCAGTTACGCAAAGAATATTTTATCCTACCTTAACAAATGACGACAATACCAGAATGGAATTAAAGGAACTCTGTGCTTTTGGGAGGATGACCCCCAGTTTTTAGAAATGGCAATTGTTCATAGCTGTAGTTTTGCTGGCAAAAGATTGTGCAGTTGGCTGTAACACACTTTCCTGTCCGAGATTCAAGTGGTTGGAAGCCGATGCGAGCGAGGGAGTAAGCATGGCCAGGATTTGAGTCTGACTGCCCGGTTGCGCATTGTATGGCAAGGCCGGAGGGTTGGTGGTGGCACCTATGATGTTGTCTATGGAGAAGGACGGCCGAGGGGGCGCGCTGCTGTCCGTTTTGAGCGGGGGGAGTCCGGGCAGTGTCGGGCTTAGCTGGGGGTAAAATGGCTTTCTCAGTTCGGCCCCCAGAAGCGAGGGAAGGGTATGTGGCGTGGAGAATATGGAGGCTGGGGAAGGGAGAGCACAAGGTGCATTTTGGAAAGGGAAAGTGCCTGCGGGGTGGTGAGGGTGATAGGGATGGTGAGCGTGGAAGTTCTGCAGCTGCAGACCGTAATTGTAGCCATATGGGCCGTAGCCGAACCCTGGCAAGAAGCCGCCCGCTTCCCTGAGAATCTCGTTGGCTTGGTGGCGCTTGAAGCGCTTCCTCCTGCGTAGAAAACTCCCGTTGTCGAACATGTCTGCGGAGTCCGGGTCGAGGGTCCAGTAATTGCCCTTGCCCGGGTTTCCGGGCTCCCGCGGAATTTTCACAAAGCAATCGTTTAACGAGAGATTGTGGCGAATTGAGTTCTGCCACGCGGGGAATTTCTCCCTGTAGTAAGGAAACCTGTTGCTGATGAACTCACAGATCTCGCTCAGAGTCAACCGTTTCTTTGGGCTCTGGAGGATAGACATTGTGATCAGAGCAATATAGGAGTAGGGAGGTTTGACAAGAGTGTTCTTACTGGGCTTTTCGGCTGTCATGTCCCCGGCACCCACGTCCCCTCCGACGCCTCCACGGTCTTGCGGACAGTCCAAGTTGCTGTGGCTGGGCGAGGAGGCTCCTTCGCCCGCATTTTGAGACAGATTGTCGTCCGAGTCATTGTCCAAGTGGAAACTGTGGTGGTGTAGATACTTTCCGTCCTTACCGACAGCTATGTCTCCACCGACCACGTCTATATCCACATCATCTGACAATGCTGAGCTGTCGGACATATCCGTGCCCAGGGTCATGTTGAATGTGCGCCTTCACGTTCTCTTTCCCCGCCGTCTCGCTCCGCAGGTCCCTCGGTCTCTCTGTGACACTCGCCAGTCCAGTCGGGGAGATGGGCACTCCTAACTAAAGAACGCCCTCTCCTCCAGCAATCAAACACGCTTTGGTTTGCGTCTTCAGTTGCATGAGAAACTCTCCAACTAGGCTATTGAACAAGACTACAAGAACAAGACTTGAAAAGTCTACATTACCCGATTGTGTGACTGATTAAAACGCGTCGCAGGAGGTGCAAATGAGTCGATAAGGCATGCAGACTAAATATAGGTTAACTCATGCAGATCATATTCCTCCGCGGATCACACACAAACAGCTTCTTAGCGATTTCCCCGAGATAATAAAAAAACGCGACGGGTTGCTTTTCTGTATCTCGCAGATATAGCCACTTGAATTTATGGGACTTTTTGAAAGTATTTTTGACGTCCTGGCAGGTCGCTTGTTCACAGTGCGAACTAGTGACTCTCCCCCCTTGCGGCTCTCAAAAAGTATTTATTCAACTGCGTTGATCACATGACCAGCATGTCACAGCACCAGGAACTAAACGAGGCGGCCGAAGACGCGGCTTGGTGCTTGGTGGTGGAGATATCCCAGAAGGTGAAGTGATGTGCGTCTACACCTGAACTTGAGCTATTGCACAGCCTAGATCATAGTACAAATTAAATGTAGCATTTATGTTAGCTCTTTTTCCACGCATTTTACTCATGAAAATAGCAGAGCGTGTTATAATGCGCAAAACAGGAAACGCGTTTAATGTCAACAGAGTTTATAATTTAACAGTCGGAACGGAAAATGCAGATCCAGCATGGTCATGCTTTATTTCAATAAGATGTTTATATTGAAATCAAGTCTAATTCAACGGCTGCAGACGGGTAAGATTAAAATGAAGACAATTATTGCCAATAATATGGATTAGGCTATTTGAAACACTTGCCGTGTCCCAAAGAAGATATCATTGATAGCTATTGCCTATTAATAACATAGGCCTACGTATTTTGTTGTAGGCTATTTAACTACACATTGAGATCAGTTATGCGCATCGGCTGTTTTTTGTGGTAGGCAGCTCAATATGTTTCCAGATTATAAATAGGCCTACATGTAATGCGTCTTTGCAATTGTTTGTGTAAAGAGGTGCGTGTGTTTGGTTAAAATTATGGTTATGGTAAATTGTAGGCTAATTAATGTAGATCGATAAGCATGTTATAATGCAATTATAAATATTAATGAAATAAACGATAGGCCTACATTCAATAATGTGAGAACTATTTTACTTTAAAAGGCTGACAGCTATAGGATTTCTACTTTCTGACCGTTCGTGGTGGCTACTGTGCCTGTACCTTCTCTGAATACAGATACTTCTAATAACTAGGCCTAATGTTTCTTTAGGCTATACCATTTTAAGCCAGCATTTCATTATTTATTCTGTTTTCCGTTTTTAAACACCGGTTGTCATTGCATTGCTTCATGCTTTCATTCGCTTCTTGATTTAAAAATACACATGTTTGCATATTTTTGAACTATGCGAATTGAAGTTGCTCCTGCGTTAACAT
This sequence comes from Engraulis encrasicolus, assembly GCF_034702125.1. Lineage (NCBI taxonomy): Eukaryota > Metazoa > Chordata > Actinopteri > Clupeiformes > Engraulidae > Engraulis > Engraulis encrasicolus. Next base: position 54,307,514 of record NC_085862.1, on the reverse strand, counting down.
TAAATCAAATGATTCCATTTTCCATAATAACGCCCATTGTAGAAATAACTGTGCGTAAAACTTATTTTGCATACAACCAAAACAAATTGTGAGCAGCTGAACTTCCTTTCTGAGAATTCCAAGGCTGCTTTCCCAAAACCCATAGCTCTTTAAAAGAAGAAGAAGAAGAAGAAGAAGAAGAAGAAGAAGAAGAAGAAGAAGAAGAAGAAGAAGAAGAAGAAAAAGAAGAAGAAGGTGAAGTTGCTTACAGCCCGTTTAATTTATATGTCTTGCATGCATGTCTGAGGATATTAGTCCAATTAAAATATTATAATATTGCATATGTCATCAGGAATCTTTAAAACATGGAGAAATCTTGACACATCCCCCTCCCTAAGTGAATTCACCAGGCAATTAATCCTACACCACTTTTCACGGGTTTTATGTTTTGCTTGTCAAGAAAGCATAACACCATCCATCTAGGTGCTCCACATAACTCCCATACCCTCCAGCAGCAGTGAGCGTGAGGGACGAGGCACACATGCGAGCCGTCCACTGCAAACCTGCTTCAATTCGTCACCGTCATCCCGGCCAGATGACAAGGTAGCTATACTATGCTGTGCGCAATAATAATTCGACACCACAAGACTGCAACTGGCATTCCGTTTCATTAGTCAGCCACATCACAATAGTAGGTGCGTAAAGCCTCCACGCTTAGCTTCCATCTGCACCTCATCCGTCTCCGTGTCCAAAACAAGTCCCTAGTCGAGCGCATGCTCCATTAGCTTTAATGGACTCCAAATTAATTCCAACTGTAATGACCCATAATGACCTCCAGCCAAGCACGAGGAGAATGATACATGGGAACCAGCAAAATCGAATATTGACATTCCTTTAACGCTCTGTCATTTGCAATGTACAGTAGCCTGTGCCCATCTACAAAACATTTGCTGTGATCTACGCAAAGGGAATTAAAAATCATCAACTACTAACAGACTATGTTCAGCCTGTCTGTTCTCTAAAATTATACTGAAGTATTGTTTTTTGTTTCGTTTTTTTGTTTGTTTGTTTTTTTAATATGCACAGCATAATCTGCAGTCAACGAGTAGGCCTGTTCCTTGCGTAAACTAGAAAGAAGACGGTTGCATAATTTAATGATGTGAAAATAAATAGTCTACAGGAGGTTAAAATAAAATAATGCAGGAAAATAATCCTGTCAGAGAACTTCTATGTGTTTTATTCTATGAACGAAAGCAGTGAACAGAACGACCCATGCAGCAACCATGCAATCGGTAATTATAATTTGCGCCATTTGTTTCATAATTCTGGCCCTGATTCTGCGAATAAAGTGTATGCTATGTATGAATTCATATTGCAATTATAGTTTGCATGCGTATTTGGATAATTAGGCCTAATTTGTAAATATGTGAATACCAATCGTTCTGAATTAGGACAATAATCCTTATAGACCTTTCCCACCACAAGATGACTAGTAGTGCCTTTACCTACGCACTCTCAAGTTCATTCACACGCAACTAGTCGTCGCCGAGATCTCAGTGGCCGTTCATGTGGAGACTCTGACATCTAGTGGTGATCTGTGAGTAGTAGCCTACCCTGGATAGATTATTCATCCATGCGCATCTACAAGTAGTAGGTCTACTACAGAGCGTGGACAGTGGCCTTGCTTGACAACACACTTTGATGATTTACATAATGAATGCTATGCCCAGCTACAATCACATTGAAACACAAATAAAGATAATTGTTTTGTTTGAGAGAATCTGGCCGGTTCTGGCTTATTTGGTGCCCTAGGCGAGTTTGAGTTCTGCCCCCCCCCCCTTACCTTTGAAAGAAAAAAAAGTCTTTCTTATAGGCCTACCTCACAGAACACAAGACTAATATCCTTAGTAAGCTTAACTAAATAGCATCAAGAACAATAACCGTTTTTCATCAAATGGATTTGTGGTTCTTTTTGACAGGCGACCAACACATCAGATTGAGTCGCATGAAAGTAGCTTCACTGTGTGGTGTGTTGGATGTGATGGTGGTGGGGCCCCCAACCCCAGATGAGAGGGAGGTTATCAATGTGTTTGAATTGTAACGTGAAATTGAAATGCCAGGAGAGTGATACAGTACATTTGCATGTAAAATGCATGTGTAGACAATAAGCCTACCAAGGAGGTCTGCATTGATCTACACTACAGCATCACAAAGCATGGCAGCATAACAATTTTAATAAGCTACACATTTGTGCTGTCTTCCAAACCAATTTCATTTCTGGACTGGAAATAGTGGTGCATTTGTGAGTAGGAGAATGAGAAGGGGGCTATCTATGTGTTTGGAGGGACAGGGTGAGAGAAAGGGAGAAGAGCTGTCACGCTATTGAATTTCATAATATACAAAATATAGTAAATAGCCTCACTTGTCTGCTGTGCATGGTTCTGTTACATGATTAATGTAGGCTATGTCATTCTGGTCTGGAAATTAATGTTTTTTTAAGCTTACAACAAGCAGGTAATTCATGTGGATGGAAGGAGATATGGCAGCTAAAATTGTTTTAAACATTGCACCAGTCTTACTTTACATTGCTTGTCAACCTAAGCAAGTATTATATCAGGTGGGTGTTAGTGAGTAGTGAGTAGGCTACTAACAGCTACTTTACTGGATTTCATTGCTTGGCATACTTGGCTAATGTTAGCATGCTAACTAGCGATTTCTCTGATCAAAAACAAAGCTCTTTTTCTCTCTAATTCCAAATAGTAACCTCATAACTATTAGGCTTTCCATAATCACAAACGGTTGCTGATTAAATCACATAGTTCCAAAACACCCTCTGAAACTCCTGCATCATGCAATGAGTGGTTTAATGAGAACATAATAATCTCCATCCAGCAGAGCAGCACTACTGTTTGCGCTTGCCCCCTCTGTCTCTCGAGTGAGTCTCCAAATTCAAAACAGATCGCACGCTGTCACTCGTCCCGCCCCCTTTCTCAGAACTGTCTGTTTATTGGTTCACAGACTTCCCAGAGACAGTTGGAAGAGATATTACTATTGGCTGAGGGGCGCTTTGCCGTGAGGAGCGCTTTCGCCACTCTTTGTTGATTGCGACTTCATAAAAAAACTTCATATCGCAAAATTACGCATAGGAGAGCGCCATTTCGGCGCCCCTTCTTCACATGGCGCTCTAGGCGACCGCCTAGCCGGCCTATGCTAAAAACCGGCCCTGGGTTGTAATCTATATCTTACGCGTCAGATTGGATGCATGTGGTGAGTTTGACTTTCCCGTTTCATGTCCAAATCCATTGTAGGCCTATGCCATGTTTAATTATGCTTTGTTGTCGTCAGATTCGGAGAAGAGGACAATACACTTTGAAGCACAACCACCAGATGTCGCTCAGCCTTTGTTTTAAAAAACCGTACACCAAACCCCTCTCTTCTTTATTAGCTCACGGGGAAAGGGAAATGCTTGTCAGCGTGTGTCGTTGGTAGGCCTACACTCTTTAAGCCGTTATAATATCGTAAAAGTTAAATAAATAGGGCCTACCAGCAGCAGATGGTACTTCATTAGGCTATCTGAAAGTCTGTAGCAAGCCCATGCCAACAGTAGGCCTTGCATACACATAATTTCTAAAACTAATAGGCTATTTCCATTTGAGTACCACCACGGTGAAGTGTGTGCCCTTTTAATTATTTCAGCCATGGCTGAGGTGATACATAGGAAAAATAACACTGCTGGACGTTATAGGGCAAATAAGTACCCCTGTTTTGGCACTCTACTTAACGGATAGTTGATGCTGTGTCTTCACCTGAGAAATAGGCCCAATGAATTGAAAATGATGCTATTAGGAAATAATCGAGACTATACTTGCTTTAACGCATCAAGTGCTTTAAAGATGACATGGAGTGCGGGACTAAAATTGCTCTTTAATTAAGCAACATCAGTGCATGGGTTTATGTTGAACATGTGTTCTTGTCTGTTTAGACGTGAGAGATAGTATAGGCCAGAATGTTAGATTGTAGGCATGAATGAAGCATTGTGGCACCCAAAGACGCGACCCACAGGCAGCAGTTTACTGGAATATCGCACTTTATTAAACTGTCACACTTAAATTTATACAACAAATGTCATACACATGTAAAACATCTACAAGAAGTCGTGTGAAAAACTCATTTAGATAAAAACACATTGGGACTGATTCACGTTTATTATCACTCATTAAAATAACCTATGGTTGTTACATCCCATTTCATAATTTCTGAAACGCACAATTTAGACAAGTCTAACTCCACGTCTCCAGGGTTTATACAATTTCAACTGCTAATTACATTTAAAGGATCCAACATTTTCCCCCAACAGTGACCATATGTTCAGCAATAAAAAACAACAAACAAGCACAACAACATATATTAAAAACTTTAACAACATATTTGTACTGGAATGTTTCTGGGACATTCTGTCTCGCGTGTGGGCTACTGGCCGTTCAGTCTTGGGGATATTGCGCATCTCCCTCTCTCACATGTACCGCTCAAGGCCTGACGCAAAGTTGGTCTGCCTCATGTAAGAGTTGTTATATGTGTTCATGGTGGGTCCAGATAGTCCAAGGAGTTGTTCTGTGTGCTCCCCGCAAGACCCAGAGCGCACGGGGGGCAAGGAGATTCTGTTACCCGTGCAGTACACCTGTGAACTACCCGCGGAATAACTGGACTGTGACACCGCGGATATGTGAGGTGGTGAGGCCGAGGTGGTGTACGGATAGCCCGACGTGAGATTTGAAGTCACACAGCCACTATTTCTACTTAACATGTTTCCTGGATTAACGGACTGCGTCTGATAGCATGTGGGGTCTGCGCCGGTGACAGAGCAGCTGGAAGGCATGGTACCCAAGTCGCCACTGCCCAAGCCGAGAGCTTGAGAGTTCAGGTCTACCCCCGTCCCGCTTTGCATGACCGTTTGTTGACTTATGATGTTGTCTATGCTGAACATGCGTGACTGTCCTTGGCCGACCCCGGCCGAGGCCTGGTAGTGATGCAGCATGGCCGGGTGAGGGGATGCTGTCAGCTGAGAGCCGTAGCTGGATCCCATTGCCGGGTACAGGGTGTTGGGGTAGGTCGGTCTGCCCATGGGTGCCGGTGTGAATGCGCTGGAGCTCTGCATGTAACCGGGGTAAGTACTCACGTCGGTGCGCTTAAACCTCTTTCGTCTCCGCAGGAAGCTACCGTTGTCAAACATGTCTTCAGCCGCTGGATCTAGTGTCCAATAATTGCCTTTACCGGGCCTCCCGGGTTCTCTTGGAATCTTCACAAAGCAGTCATTCAAGGTCAAGTTATGTCTGATGGAATTCTGCCACTTTTTGGAGTTCTCGCGGTAAAAGGGAAAGCGCTCCATGATGAACTTGTAAATACCACCCAGGGTGAGCTTCCTCTCAGGTGAGTTGGCTATAGCCATGGCAATTAGGGCGATGTAACTGTATGGAGGCTTCCCCCTCTGCACCGGCCTCTTTCTGCGCCGACTGCCGCTGGCTGGCAGATGTTCCTCCGTCTGACCCAGAGAGACCCCGTCCTCTCGCTCGATGTTGGGACTACTCCCTCGGGGTTCCGACTTGATGAGCACCCCGTCTTTGGTTCGAGCCTGGTGCAGCAACGACGGAGGGGGTATCGGCGAGTCCAGACTTACATTTGGTGACACCACCACGGGACTGGCCGCCTCGGCTGGCGAGTGCTGCGACTCGGCCGTCATGTTGCACATGCCCGTGAAGTAAGAGAAGTTAGCAAGATTCATAAAAGTAGCGAGGATTTTAGATGGAGGTTGTAAAGCTGCAAAGCTGCCCCGGTGCTACATGGAAAATGAATCACACACCATCAAAGGCAGGTTAAGACTGTCAAGGTGAGCCTCCAGTCTGCTGAACTGATGAAGTTATTCCCCCTCTCTCATACACTCACTCCCTCTCCGTCTCTTTCCACTGTCTATGGATATGTGGGGTGTCCTCCTGCCAGGTGTGTGAGTGTGGGGCCGACAGTTTTATAAGCTGGCCACCGAGTGACGACAGCGACGGCCCCATGATGATTAGCATGGGCCACGAGGGCTCTCCCCCACCGACAGCCAGTGCGAGTGCATGTGCAGATGTTCCCAAATACCAGGAGCCAGTTTGTCAAGCCAATCACCTTAAATTGCCACACTATGCTGCCTAGGTTACTATGAAGCATGTAGCCTTTTGTTAGAGGGATGTGAGTTTCCGTTTCCGTTAAGTCATGGTTTTAAATGGGCCTAGTTTAATGAGTTAAGCAGGTGATGAAGTTGCTCAAGGTCATTTTGTTAAAATTCTTAAAGTGAAACATGATGATGATGCGAATACAGGGTCACACTTTACTTGACTTAACAGACAATAGTGTCAAAGCAGTGTCACGACACAGTCATGGGTGAGTCATAAACATGATGGCAATGTCATTTTATGGTCAAATTTGTTAGGCCTGTCTTTATATTACCAAATGTCACTTAATGACACAACATGTTTATGACATTGACATAATGTTTACGGCTACGTTACGACACTGTCATGACACTGTTGTGTCATGCGTATAACGGCGGCGTCAAGTTAAGTGTTGCTGAATATGGAGATTTAAATGACATTTGGGAATATACATTTGTAGAGGCAGTTTAAGGCCAGGCCCATCACCCGAAAGAGCTCAAGTGACAACTTCCAGGCAGACTCTTATGAGCAGCAAATGAGACTAGACCTAAGGGGCTGTTTAGGAAAGGCTTTGGCCAGGTAGGGATTACCTAGTTTGTCCGCAAAGCAGAAAAAAAGAGGACTAAATCCAGTGTCACACCCCTCTTCAACACAGACAGAGACACAGGTCTTAGTCCTCTGGCAGACACACTTACACAGTAGGCAATTTGACCTTTTTTGACACATGGGCAATTGGAAGTTAAGTCCTGGCACAATTCTTAACAGAAAAAGTGAGGTAACCATAGTGATTCTACATAACATTCCCTACAACTGGGTAATTTATCAGTAAACTCAAAGTAAAATCTCTCTCTCTCTCTCTCTCTCTCTCTCTCTCTCTCTCTCTCTCTCTCTCCCCCCATCTCTTCATCTCTTCATCTCTCCGCAGTCAGTTTGCTCAGACGTCAGTGTATACGCCGGCCAGAAATAACAGCAAGGCAGTCCGCTACGGGCTTCTCAAACCAACACTCAATCCAGCAATTGAAAAATAATAACAGACTATTCAAAACAAGCGATTGAGCTGTGAAAGCTTCAAGAGGAGGAAAAGTAAATATCGGCCGATTTCATTTTTATTTCTGGAAGGGGAACAGAAAAGCCTTCTCGCTGGAGACCAGGCTGGGTTGGTCCAATACACGGACCGAAAGCATGCAGAACAGAACCGTGAAAGCAAGCCAAAGCCTTGCAGTCTAATGAAAAACTGAGTTTGGGAGAGGTGTTGTTGTTGCACCCGAAACAACTTCAAATCGTCGTACCAGAAGTTCAAGTGGTTGTTTGGTTTTTGGGTGGTTTGACCATTGTTTTTAGGCTTTTAAGTAATATCCGTTACAGATATATCAATGGTAAAAACAATCCTCAAAGCACCTCAGGATATCGGTCAAAACATTTTGTAAAAATTGTTTGCAGTCATTTTTTATGCGAAATTTCACGGTCATATGTGACCACCCAGTTATTATGGTGTTGAAGTATCAGATGCAATCCCATTTTCTGTCTGTGACTGACCAATGATACATATTTGTGGCCAGAATGTTTTGTCACCTTTTTGTCTCGAATTAATTTAATAATGGTACAACAATGTCCCCTGTTCATGATTGTCTTTTATGTATTCATACAGGACATAGATATTAATTCACATGAATGCCTTCAATACGTTTGGAATAGTTGCCAAAATGATGATGGGTTAAGGTTCCAAAATATGAATGGCTTTCATACAGTATACATAGATGCCTATCAGACAGAAGTGTGTGTGAAAGGAGTGAGTGGCCAGGGTGGGCATTCAGCCCTGATGGGAGATGGGCTCCAAACACAGGGCACGTTCAAAGCAGAGGTTAAGCCAACAGGGCTCTGTCCCGCAGACTGATATGAAAGAAATAAGATGAATCAAACTAAAGTCATAACCCGTAAATCGCCCCCGCGCCCACCCAATGGTGCGCATCCAGCCTTCCCGACACAAAGAGTGTGTGAGGAAAACACACGTACACACTCACACGCACACACACACACACACACACACACACACATACGCACGCACACACACACACACACACACACACACACACACACACACACACACACACACACACACACACACACACACACACACACACACACACACACTCCGCTCCCCTCCCCTCTCCTCGCCTCCCCTCCCCTCCCCTGGCCCAGACACACTAAGCCCAGCTAGCTGCTCACACACGCTGGCTAACAGCTTCAGACAGGCGTGGGATCGGGGGTGTATGCCGGCTGGATCTGCCCTCAGTGCTGCCAGGTCAGGCAGGACAAACAGGGGCTGCGGCCAGGAAACAGCCCTCTGCCCTGGGGCCTGTGGCCCCTGAGTAATCCCCCGATGGCCACCACCACCACCAGCTCCACCACCACCAGCGCCAGGCTTTATTCTCTCCCCCTCACTCCCTACCTCCCCATCACTCCATACCCTACCTCCATTCATCCTATCATCTTTCTTTCCCTCCATCCATCCATCCTACCCATCCCTCTCTCTTCCCTCCTCACTCTTCTCTCAATCCTATGTCACTTTCTCCTTTCCTCCATTCATCTCTCCCGCCATGTTTTTTTGTATAAGTTTTATTTTACTCAGTCATGGTATGTTTACATCTCAGTTTGGATAAAATTAAGTTTATTATGGTCAGGCATTCTTACAATACAAACTGAAGAGGGAAAAAGAAACAGGGTCTGCAACAGTCGTTTTTTTACATATCAAGACATTTTACATACATACAATTACCTTAACTCACCCCATATCTCTGTGCACCCCCCACTCATTTTTCCCAAACATATCTACACCCCTTCTGTACACACCCTGGCCCCCAAACCTCACCCATGACGCTCCACCATACACACATGCACACATATACACACACACACATGCTCGCACACACACACACACACACACACACACACACACACACACACACACACACACACACACACACACACTCTCCCATCTCTCCTGCCATCTTACCATCCCTCTCTCCCATCGATCCATCCTACTGTACCATTGCTTCAAATTTTTACCTCTCTCTCTCTCTCTCTCTCTCTCTCTCTCTCTCTCTCTCTCTCTCTCTCTCCTCTCTCTCCTCTCTCTCTCTCTCTCTCTCTCTCTCTCTCTCTCTCTCTCTCTCTCTCTCTCTCCGTTCTTTTCCTCTTCACTCTCTCCCTCTCCATACTACCATCCCCCTATCCCTATCCCTCTCTCCCTCCTTCCCTTATAATACCTCCATATAGGACCATATTAAGCCAATGGAGTGACCCCTGCACTGTACCTCCTCACCGGTACCCCTTTTATGAACACAATTTGTAAAGTTTGTGTCTTGTGATGCCCCCTTGCTGGTGAAAAAGGTTTGGTGCCCCTGGGCACTGTGCCGCTGCCGTTATGGATAATCCGGCCATGCCTCCTACAAGGATGAAGTGGCCCATGGAACCAGAGGTCACCCTGAGCCAGCCCACTCAGGACTCAAACTCTCTCAAACTCTCAATCGGCCAGTCCCAGCAACCCTACAGCATGGGAGCACAAGTGAAAACCACTGAGCTAGTTCTAGGCTGATAGCACGCTTGCCATAGCATCCGTAGTTGGATGAAGTACAAGTTGAAGTACTCTTACCAATGTAATGACAACACTAGGGGCAGGGGCGCCACCAGAAATTCTGGGCCCTATGAAAGATTCGAATTTTGGGCCCCTTAAGGGCCCCTGTTAGTGCTTTTGGGCCCTCTTAAGGGCCCTTGTCAGTGCTTGAGCCCTTAGAATTTGTAACATCTCCCCCCCCCCTAGCGGCACCCATGACTAGGGGTATGATAAAATGTGGTTTCAACTTTGTAATATCAAACTACTTGTGTTGTAATTACATCTGCAACTCGGATAACATCTGTATGAGGCTTTGGGAGGGTTTGCTACGCTCTATACTACATCAGAGACTGTAACAATGTGGGCAGTTCTTTAACCCCTTAAGACGCGGCTTTATACATTTGTTGTTACCAGTATGGAAATGACCAAGTCGTGGTGCATTACTAAAGGGTCTGTGTTGTGTCATAGTATTGTAGTGCTGTGGTAGTTACATTTCAATGACTATTACAGCGTGTCACTGGAGGTATGGCGCGCATTAAGGGGCTACAGGTGCACTGTGTAAGATTGTGGCCAGAGTAGGTATTGCAAGTATGCTGCTCATTGAAACTGAGTTGCTTGTTGCCAAACATTTTTCATGAATATTTACTAAGTAATAAACTAATATTTGCAGCTGGTCCATGGAGGAGATCCCCCTTTTAATGTATGAAAAATGCAATTTTCCCAGTCATAATGAATACTTAGAATTTGATGGTGATGGTAAGTATTCATGAAAAAGGGAACATTACTAAAAATATTACACGGTGCATCTTTAACACTCTGCAAAAGGTTCTTCTATCGCTCTGTAGATCCACACACTGGCCCCATTATTATTATTTAAGGGGTATTATATTCCTCTCCGCAGACCCTCCACGTACAGTGTCTGGCTGGTGGATTTCCGTTTTATCTCCTAAGCAACATAGCACAGCTGTATGAGTCTGCTTTAGCCAGTGGAGCCTAGTCAGCCAATGAAAATCCATCCTCAGATCCATTCTCACCCCCCAACACTGCTACCAACCCTCCAGCCTTCACATCGCTGTCCAACGCACCCCAGCCTTCCCACCTCCCTCTCCAAAACAGTTTCTTGTCTTTTCTCAGGGCAAAAAAGAGGGAAAAACAAGAGAGAGAAACCCAGAGAGGAACGAGCTAGGTGGACAGAGAGACAGAGACAGAGAGAGAGAGAGAGAGAGAGAGAGAGAGAGAGAGAGAGAGAGAGAAAGATGGATAGTTGCTGACCAAACACTTGGAGCTCATTCATTCGCACTGCGGCTCCAGGGTGGGTTATGGAAAGGTTGGAGTGGGTTTCTGTGTGTGTGCGTGTGCGTGTGTGTGCGTGTGTGTGCGTGTGCGTGCGTGCGCACGTGTGTGTGTGTGTGCATTCGTGCAACGTGGTTGCTTGTGCATATGTGTGTGTGTGTGTGTGTGTGTTTGTGCAATGTGCAACGTGCAACGTGCTTGCTTGTACGTACGTGTGCAATATGTGTGTGTGCATGCACAACACATGTGTACACATCATGTGTCTATGCAACGTGTGTTTCTGTGTGAGTATTGCAGTGTGTGTGTGTGTGTGTGTGTGTGTGTGTACATGTTTGTGTGCGTGTATGTGTTTGAGAACTGAGGGGTGGGGGGGGGGGGCATGAGACATACGAGAGAGCATGAAAGAGTGAGGTGTGTATGGAGGGGGGGGGCACAGGAGAGAGAAAGCGAGGTAGTCGAACAAGCAAGGGAACAGGGGATAGAAGGGAGGGAGAGAGGGAGGGAGGGAGGTAGATGGGAGCACCGCAGCACAGCTAGCCCCCTTTTCTTACCCAGCCCAAGCCCATCAAGTACGGGCCAGGGCTCCTGAACACAGGGGGATTAGCCCAGAGCAGAGGGCTCTCAGGCCCCTCTCAGGTCCCCCGGCCCCCCCGGCCCCCCAGCCCCGAGCCCCAGCCAGACCCAGCTCTCCTGTACTACACGCTACACTGAGCCACTAAAGCAGCCCTGCACGGTTCTCACACACACACACACCCAAGCGCGCATACACACACACACACTCACACACATGCGCGTGCATACACACGCACATATGCACGCAGGCACGCACGCATACACAGATACAGACACAGACACAGACACACACACACACACACACACACAGGGGCTAACATGCACAACACACAGAGACACATACG
>NC_085862.1:54210524-54290524 GCF_034702125.1 Engraulis encrasicolus | reverse complement strand
CACTCTGTCTCTCTCTCTCCCTCCCTCTCTCTCTCTCTCTCTCTCTCTCTCTCTCTCTCTCTCTCTCTCTCTCTCTCTCTCTCTCTCTCTCTCTCTCTCTCTCTCTCTCTCTCTCTCTCTCTCTCTCTCTCTCTCGTGGTCCTGTTCTCTCCTGCCAGTTCCAGCTCTATTCCATTGGATGTTTTTGGATGCTGCAGGTGTTTGTCTTACAGCCTCATTTGTATTGCTCACTGTGGGTTGGAGAGAGCTGCGCTGATGGTTTTAGAAGGGAACTCGATCTGAGTCGATCCATCTCTGACTGCTTGTCCCGTTCTCCTCTCCTGCCTCCTCCACCTCCTCATCCTTCTTCTGTCTATTTCCCCACCTTCTAACTTCTCCTCCACCTCTTCTTTCTGACAAAGCAGTTGTACAGTTGGTGAACTGGTAGGCCTACATCTTTCTATATTCTTTCCCACTTTCAACTACAGAGGAGCAAGGGAAGCATTCTTAGGTAATGTATTAAAATATTAAGTTAAATGGGCCACATACCGATTAACTATGCTGCAGGTCAATATGTCAAGTGGACTAAAAAATAAATAATAAACAATACAATTAAAACGATATTAAAAATAACATTTCTGGTGACAATATGATTTGATTAAAGAGATCTGTAGTTTTAATAGTGTATGTGTTGGCTTGTCTTTAGGTGTAAAAACGCGGAGAAAGTTAATGGTTTGCTTTGGTTGTTTTCCACCCCAGCGCCTAGGGTGTCTCTGTTTGTGTTGTAAGTGTTGGACGCGATGACAGTTATGTTCGCCATCACCGTCAAGATGGCTGCTTGCCAGCAAGCTCCCAGAGCCTCAACACAACCTTTCCCTCCGATCAGTCTGTGTGTGCACCTTGATTAATGTTCCTGTACTGAACTTGTTTCACTTTTCTTTTTTTTTTTAGCAGTATGAGATCACACGTTTGCCAATTCGCGACATGCTGCTTACTCCCAGGTATTGCGTGATGTGAAAAGAATGGATGGCTCCCCTTCCTTTAAAGTGGTGAGCCAGCATCTTCGCAGGCTGCGTCTGCCCAGGCTGCAGCAGCAGAAAGTCTTTTTTTGGGTCTCACCGTCAGGCTCATACGCAACGCAATCATAACCTCAGGAGGGGGTGGGGTGGGGAGGACGGATAAAAAAATGTGGAAAATTTCCTTCTGCAGGATCATATATTCAAATAAAAAGTAAGCGTCTAAAGTGCACTGCGAAAGAAAGAAATAAAAGAGCCGGGGGAAAAAAACAGAAACGTTTACCGCACATCACTCAACACTACATCTATTTATTTTCAAGAGAAAGAATATAAATATTACTTCTTCAAAACCTCACTGTTATTAAATGTGGTTCCGAGCCCGGCAATTATTCTCATATTCCGCGCTTTCACATGGCTGTGAATCTGAGAGAGAGAGGACACCTGGTATTTAGTACATAACATTTTAATCCTCAACATTAACCGCAGCGCTATGACCCGAGCCAATCTTTATTTCAGTTTTCTCGGCTGCTATAATCTGCAGTGCAGAGCTGTCCGCTAGGCTCCCAGAAGACATCTTCCCCTGACTTCCACTGTCATATTGACTGAGCGAAAGCATAAGGAGCAATCCACCACAATCTGTTCTCACTTAATGGCAACGTGATCTCATAAACGCTAAAAGGCCAAGCCGGCATGCAAGTGCCCAGGAGGAGAGGAGGTGGTTGATGAGGAGAGGAGGTTTAGTTGGCTTGGCCAAGGAGGAGAGGAGGAGGTGGTTGAAGATGAGACAAGGTTGAGTTTGCTTAGCCGATGAGGAGAGGAGGAGTAGGTTGAAGAGGAGAGAAAGTCTAGTTGGCTTGGCTGATGAGGAGAGGAGGAGGTCGAAGAGGAGAGAGAAGGTTTAGTTGGCAGGAGAGGAGGAGGTTGAAGGGGAGAGAGGAGGTTTAGTTGTCTTGGCTGATGAGGAGAGGAGGAGGTGGAAGGGAGGAGGTGGAAGAGAGAGGTTTAGTTGACTTGGCTGATGAGGAGAGGAGGAGGTGGAAGGCAGAGAGGTTTAGTTGACTTGGCTGGCCGTTGGTGCATGTATTCGGCCCCATCTGCCCAAGGTCACTTAGCGTGCCGTAGCATAGCCCACACTCCAGACTCCTGTTTGTGTAGGACGCCGTTGAAAAGCCCAGTGAGTAATGGAGGAGGCCGGCCTTGTGTACAGAAGGGATTCCTAGAGAGTTGTGTGGCCCAGACGGGCACAGTGACTAACAACTCTCATGGCTGCATGGGGATTTTTTTGAGTGAGTAGGTGGTATGGAGTGGAGTGGAGTGGAGTGTGCATGCATGTGTGTGTGTGTGTGTGTGTGCGTGCGTGCGTGCGTGCGTGCGTGCGTGCGTGCGTGCGTGCGTGCGTGCGTGCGTGCGTGTGCGTATGCATGTATGTGTGCATAATGTGTGTGTTGGGGTGGGGGGTAGGATGGGGTGAGTGGGTGTTTGGCTGGTTCCTTAGGAAGGCAGATGGAGCTTCAGTGTAGGTGTTGAAAAGAAGGGGGAGAGGCATGGATGGACTGGCCATATGGCATACAGGGCATTTGTCCAGTGGACTGTTGATTATTTTGACCTGACAGTATCCTCACATGTATCAGTCCTCATGCCAATACAGCAGGACTGGCCGAAACAGCCAGATAGAAATAAAGCATTCTGGTTGTTGCGCAGGGGCGTCACCAGACCAATATTACAGCGGCACTTGCGTGGGTATTGATTTGCTGTGCCCCGGTATGAGTTTCACAAAAAAACAACCTTGCTAACTTGGAATTTAGCTCAAGTTTAGCATACCAAGTAATCTATAGAATGCACACAAAATAGGGCACATACACTACTTGCAATAATGTAATTAATTTACAAGCTAAAAATAAATAACTGTAAAAATACATTTGCTCGTGCTTCACATGCTCGCATTGTCACTCAGTGCTCTACTGTGCCCCTGTATAGCATTAGGTCAGCTGACGGCCCTGGTGTTGCGGTCAAAACAGCTCATACTAGATGACTCTCGATGTTGTCACAGACTTCATTGCCTCTGTCAATGCATGGTGAACGGATCCTCACACAAAATGCCCAGCCCATTTTTTAAACCCAGTCCAGCCCTGGGGTGAGGGTGATATCAGTGTGTCGTTGGAGCAGGCCCAAGCTAAACCAACGGACACGAAAATTCCATGTCACACACGAAACTCACCTCCACCTCCAGCCCCCCCTCCTCCCTTCCAATGTTCTCTGGCATGTCATCATCAGCCAGCGGGTCTGGATTATTGGACGACAAGAGCGATGAATGCAGGACGGTGACGCAAAGAGAGCCAGCAAGGAACGTCAGCGATGGGGAGAGCGAGCGGCGGCGGCGTGGAGACAACAGCCAGGGGCCTGCAGAGGCTCAGAGACAAGGGCCTTCTTTCACTCGCCCCCCTCCACCTCTCTCTTTGGAGTGCTGCCGTCTGTCATCGGGCACTTCTCCCTGTCTCTCTCAGCCGGCCCCTCTCTTCTGCACCTCCGCTCGTCTGTCTGCCCCCCCCCCCCTCATTATTACTTACGACTCTCATCTCGGCTCCGGTGGGGGTCTGTCTGTGATGTGCTTTATTGCGATTTATAACTTTATAACTTTCGGAATGCCCTTCATTCCTACATTTAGTTGACAGCAGCCTTTAGGTAAAGCAGGGGTAGGAAGTTTTTTTGACCCAAGGGCCACAAGAGGTGTGGAATATCGTCTAAACTGGGCCAGATGTCGCAGGTAAACTGACATGACTTATTTCATCCTTGCACATTATAATGAAATGCATTTAGATGAAAAAAGTACCCTAGATTAACTCAAACCTACAAGACCAATGTTTTGGGGAGACTTGGAAAGGATGTTGGGAGAGAGTCAGTGTCACTTTGGATTCAAAAGTTGTAATAAAAGCTCTGCGGTAGATGAAATGGCTCTGTTGGCCCCATGTGGCCTCCAGGCCTGAGTTGGCCCATCTCTGATTTAAAACAACACTAAGTCATTTCTGTCCACTGCTATGATTTTCAGAAACTGAGCTTGTAAGAGGGAGGGGTCTCGAGTTAGGATTTCTTCCTGAAGACAAAAACTTATTGGAACTGCTTTTTCCAGGGTTTCCTTGAACAGACATCCTTACAGCACGAGGGGTGTTTTTGTTCTGCACTTACAATAAAGTTCATTCATGAATATAAGCTAAACGTTTACCTTTAAGATACATGACATCACAGTTTCATCACATCCCATTACATTACATTACAGCACAGTTTTGTCCTGCCCTACTTCCTGATCTATCATTTCATGACCACATGCCCAGGGCCAGACAACCTAAAAGTTAAAAAAATTACAATTACAAAGTTTTTTACCTTTCATAAGTTACATTAAATCATATTACATTACAGCACAGTTTTGTCCTGCCCTATTGCTTGACCTATCATTTCATGACCACATGCCCAGCCAAACTGAGAGTTAAAAATTACATTTCTTGCACAATATATGACTGACAAGCCATGTCACCGAGTTAATAGCAGTGAACCCCTCAACTAATTTCACTCCACGTGATCCAACTATCCCCAGCGGTTTATGAGATGACAGGGCCCGACAGGGAGTCTGGAGAAGGCGGCCCCTGCCAAAAATGTGTTAATCAGGCCGCCTGGTTATCGTTTGTCTCGCGTGCCGCTTATTTGTCGGTGGGCTGATCTGGGATCAGCTCTCTAGCAGCATTGCATGGTGCTGACAGATAGACGGACAGGATACACGTACAGGGTAGGCCATAGCTGCAGTGACTCCTGTTTTGCAAGGAGAGGAGCAGCAGTGAGATACAGCACTGTCACAGGAGGTATGGGGGTGGATTGTACATGCGCACTACACACAGAAGAAGTAACACACACAAACATTAATAGAGTGAAGAGAGAGAGAGAGAGAGAGAGAGAGAGAGAGAGAGAGAGAGAGAGAGAGAGAGAGAGAGAGAGAGAGAGAGAGAGAGAGAGAGAGAGAGAGAGAGAGAGAGCACACTCAATGTGTATCTGTACACACACACACACACACACACACACACACACACACACACACACACACACACACACACACACACACACACACACACACACACACACACACGGCACGTTGGCACGCTGTCATGATGTGGTGTACAGCCAAGCAAAGCTATTCAGCCTTTATCTCTCTGAAGTTTCATTAAGCCAGAAAAGGTCAGGAGAAAATGTGTTCTCGTCCCAGATGAGAGTTACACTCCACACCTATCAAACAACAGCCCTGCCAAACCCAATAGGAACACACAGGCACTGCAGCCTCAATAAGTAGGCCTATGTTAGAAAGACTATGCTTTGCATCATACATACATTATTATCACACTGAACAGTAATTCAGATCCAGATAATTCAGAGTTTTTTTCATGACTTTTTCACAAAACTAACACCGACATTGGATCAAAGAAAGGTATTTCATAGAATGCCTGGTTGGTTGCAATTGATAGTCATTAAACCTATTGTTTAGAACCTATAGGCATAACACATTCTGTCAGGCTGTATTCACTAGACTTTAGCGGTCTATAATGCATTCATAGGCCTGTAGTGTTATAATGCATTCAAGTAGGCTTATAGTATACTGTTCATAACGTCAATTTCATTTGGGATTGATAAAGTACCACTATTCCAATACCATGCATCCTAAAGCTCCAGCCTCCGCACCCTTCAGAAATAATTAATACTTTCAAAACAGGGGGTCGGGGATACATTTTAGCTCAAATGAATGCCAGTTAATGGTTAACATTGACTTTGCAGTCTAATAGACTAAAGTTGCTGTGTGGCTGCAGGTCCCCAGGCAGACCACATGAGGAATGCTGGCAGCTGGAGCATGCGGTTTGTGTGTGTGTGTGTGTGTGTGTGTGTGTGTGTGTGTGTGTGTGTGTGTGTGTGTGTGTGTGTGTGTGTGTGTGTGTGTGTGTGTGTGTGTGTGTGTGTGTGTGTGTGTGTAGATAGAGTATGCTACCACCGCTAATGGGCCTGTCCTCACTGGGATTAGCGAGTATTTTAGCCTAGCCATTAACTACTCCTCAAGACTAATGGGACAATGTTGCTGCCTCCCCTCCCTCTCCCCTCCCCTCCTCTTATCTCATCCTCCTCCACCCGCACTTTCTTGCTCATTCACCTGTGGCTTAAACCCGGCTACAGAGAGGGCCTGCCAAGTCTGCATAGCAGCCTAGCCTCTGTCTCCTTCTATTGTGCTCTGATCATACTCAAATCTCATTGCAACAAATCTCACTATACTTATAATGACAATAAAAGGCTTTCTATTTCTATTTCTATGATCTGCACACACACAGGTAGCTGGATATCCCCACCTCATTTTCAGTTTGTTGCTGTCTCTGTACTGTCTGTCTGTCAGTCACTCAGTCTGCCAGTCTGTCTGTCTGTCTCTCTATGTCTGTCAATTCCACAGGTCATAAGCAAAAATTAGAACAATACTGAGAAATCCTTACTCCTAACTTATAGGCCTACCGAGAGTGGTGTAAAAATGTCTCAACTAGCTCTCTCTCTCTCTCTCTCTGTCTCTCTCTCTCTCTCTCTCTCTCTCGTCCTGCCATTGGGCTGGCCAATCCCCTGCAGGTCAGACAGGTATGGATCAGTGGTCATTGTTGGTCATGAAGTCTAAGGCACACAAACAGAGTGTGACAGAGGGTCACAAGCTATAGTCCTGCATCTCACAGAGCAGACGCCCGCACTGCGCACACACACTCCCGGATCCTCACCATTAGCCGGGATAAGAGCCAGTCCTCCTACAAACTGGGGAGGAAGCTGCACGGAGAAAAACAGGAAGACACTCCACCGTGTTGTGAACACAGCGAAGATCATTGGAGTACCACTCCCCTCCCTGCAGGACATTTACACCACACGCCTCACCCGGAAAGCACTGATGATCATCAAAGACACAAGCCACCCTGCACACAAACTGTTCAGCCTCCTGCCCTCTGGAAAGAGGTACAGGCGCCTCCGTTCCTGTACCACCAGGCTTGCAAGCAGCTCAATGCACCAAGCAATCAAGATACTGAACACTCAACCCACTCTCCCTCCACTGTCAGCCTCTAGACAGCAAGGCCACTGACAACCCCCCCCCCCATCCCCACCACCATATCTGCGACTGAACATTCCACCTGCACTACTATATTTGTGACTGAACTTTCAACCTGCACTAACTCAAAACACACACACACACACACACACACACACACACACACACACACACACACACACACACACACACACACACACACACACACACACACACACACACACACAAACACACACACACACAAGCACACTGCACTTTCTGCACTAAACCCAAACATACACACACTGACACACAACTCACACACACACACACACACACACACACACACACACACACACACACACACACACACACACACACACACACACACACACACACACACACACACACACACAAACACTGCTGCTGGTGTACTTGATAGACCTATTTTAATATTTATTTTTCTTCAAAATGCTACTATTACTATGTCAGAACGCTATAAAGGACTTTTAGGAAAAGCACAACAATTACCTCCTCTTAATGTATGTTCTCTACAAGTCTTCTGTTGTCCAGTCTTGCACTTTAAATGTCTGTATGAGCACTGTCTATGTCCATACTGTCTTATGTCCATGTATAAGTACTGTCTATGTCTATACTGTCTATGTCCTTACCTAGATTAGTCTACAGTATGTCTGCATGGGAAAGCAAGAAATGTAATTTCAAATTCTTTGTATGACCAGTGCATGTAAAGAAATTGACAATAAAACCAACTTGACTTGACTTGACTTGAACTGTTGCATAGGTGTTCACTCGACCTCGTCCATGCTTGTTTTAAATGCTGTGACATCAAAAATGACTGTAAAATATCCACTGATTTCACTGTATATGTGTTATTTAGGCTACAGTGTTAATCCTTACTAGGTTATCCTAATTCATGCTATTTGCATAAATATACTTATGTGTGTAATTCCTTAACTTTAAACCTCTCCTTTTTCTTTTTTTTCTTTTTACAAAAGCTATATATTGATCCACTATAAACACAATTTAATATCTGATAAGCTGATTTCATATTGCGGTTATCATCACCAGCATTAAAACTATGATGTTTTATAACAATAAGCAAGCGGTGTTTCATAATATTTGGATTGGGATTCTGTTTAAACAAGGTCCAGATAATATGGAACAGGAGAATCCTACTCTTTTAAAATCTTGACAGCCCCCTACTGGTCATAATCTTTAAATGCAGTCTTGAATGTTGAGAGACCACTGTTGCTATCTGCACTGCTGCTACTCTGAAGCCATTGGTATAATAGCCTTACTATTTTTACCTCTCCAGCCCATTGCCTGTCTTACATTTGATTCAATTGTGTAACTGTATTGACTCCTCGCAATGGCAAATAAAAAATGAACCGACAAATGATTCTTAGAATGGCAGTTATAAAGTATTGTTTATTTACACTCCTTAGTCAAAGCTTTAAATGCCTAATACACTTAATAGAATCAAATTAACCTTCTAACCATCAGGTATTTACTATGAGATGGCTTAGAGAGAATTACTACAACAGTTACCTTCCTTTAAGAATAGCCTAATCACTGCTTTAGCCTACCTCAAAGGATAGGCCTACGATGGTTTCGTCTGAATAAACCTCTCACAAAGAAACAATCTGTACCTATGGACCCCACTCGCAACTAGCAGTCATCCCTCCACTAAACCTTTACTCTACTTGGACAGCACCTTGATGACTTAGGTTGATTTAATTAAATAAATGGCCAAGTAACACCATATGACCTTGTGTCCTCACAAATAGAGTAGGCTACTCTAGTCAGCAAGGTATGACGTACACTAGTTATACGGATTGACCTGCATGCTTCTCTCGTGCACGTGATTTAAGTACTTTACATAACACAGTTAGGCAGGTAAGACTGAAAAGAGCTGCTTCTTGAACATTGCAATTCTGGTGACAACAAACTTGCAATAGAGCAAAACTGTGAGAACATGCCTCTTAGCCTACTGGTAAGCGTCAGTGGAACAACTCCCTGTGAATTGTTGTTGATGTTTTTTTTTTAACTTCAATTTTACATCATGACACATTGTGCATTTCTTTTTTGTGCTTTATTTTGTATAATAGGACAGTGACAGGAAATGAGTGGGGAGAGAGAAACAGGGAAGGACTGGCAAATGACCCAGGCAGGAATCAAACCCGTTTTGCCGGCATAGTAAATTCCCTCCGATTTGGCCACGGCATAGCCACACAATGTGCCACACAATGTGCATTAGTACAAAGTTGCCCATTGACATTCTGACAATAACAACCAAGGCAGAGAGGCCATTGCTGTGGAATATCTCTCTGTGAATAAAAAAACTTGCATTAGTCTTTAATAACAAACTTGGTCACTGCCATTCTGGTAACAACACACACCCGCCCCTTTGTGCGGAACCCCTGTTACATGGTAATGCCCGAGTCTAAATATTACTAAAGACTTTATGTAATGACATAGCAATACAGCAGTTGCGTTTTTCCAGTAAAGAATGAATAGGCCTGTCAATGCCCATCTGCACTAAAAAGACTATACTGGTCACCATCATCCATGTCAGTGGTCATCATAGCACTGGTGGAGCAACTCATGGTGGCAGCCATGGTGTAACTGTAATGCGTAGAGAGTCGGCCTATAGATCACAGGGTTGCATGTTCAATCCTTTAGCAATCCCTTCCTACCTCCATGGCTGAAGTGCCCTTGAGCAAGGCATCTAATCCCACACTGCTCCAGGGACTGTAACCAATAACTTGCAATATCTATAAATCGCTTTGGATAAAAAAATAGTGTCAGCTATGGCTGCACAATTATGGAAAAAGTCATTATCACGATTATTTGGGTTAAAATCATAATCACGATTATTAATCACGATTATTGATTTTTGCGGATTGTAAAAAAAAATCTATGAAAATGAAATATAACCAAGAATGAATTATATACAGGATGAGAAAAATAAAATGAATTGTAATAATTATGTAAAAGGCAATAGCATGAAACCTGGGTGAAAAGATTTCTGGCCAGAAACACCAGCCTGTCAGTATGTTCTGGCTTCAAGGACACTCTCGAAGGTAGGTCACTACTGCCACGATTAAATACCGATTGAAATCACGATTTCGATATCACGATTTATCACGATTTTTGATTATTTTCGATTAATTGCGTAGCCCTAGTGTCAGCTAAGTGTAATGTAATGTAATAACCATTACAGAGAGTCTTAAACTACAGCTTGGTCATTGTCATTCTTTTAATAAAAATATTAGGTGTCTCTTAGGTCTGTAGTTCCCAACCTTTTTCTTCAGGGACCCATATTTTTACCATTGTAAACTTTGGTGACCCAGCGCCCGCATGAGAGGGAGTCACGTGATACGCTCTGTTTCCTGCAAGAACTCATTTTAGTTATAATTTTATTCCTCAATTCGTCTTTGTTCAAAAACAGAATAAATGTTTAATGTAGCACTTACATTTTGTTGCTTCTATGCATTTGTCATTTATTCAACATGGGCTACATATGGTATTAAAATGAAACCCCTTAAAATCAAGAGGGTTTTGCGACCACCCGTTGATCTTTGGTGACCCATAGGTTGGGTCGCGACCCATAGGTTGGGAACCACTGTCTTAGGTGATTAAGCTCTGACAGGCCATTGCTGTCATGATCATTGCACTTTGTATGAATGAGCATAACATCACTTCATCAGAGTTAGTACCAGACGATCTCACAAGTGATTGGCGCCCAAGATCTGGTGCCCTCGCTGAGGGATAGCATCCATGCTGTCTTTCGAATCGGAATGATTGTGCAAAGCAGGGATGTCCAAGGCTAAGATTATGGGATCTTTAATAACCAGTGTTGGGCAGTAATGCATTACAAAAGTAATTATATCCCCGAAACGCAGAGCGTCAGGGATGTAAATGGTTTTGCATGCGCCGCCTCGTCCGCCACCTCGTCCGCCGCCGCCGTGTTAGGTCTTTCGCGTTAACGCACAGATGGTTGGATTTGTCCCAGATTGGGTGTGTGAATGCTCTAGGGTAGGTTCATGAACTGATTCGAGTTGAGGTCAACACTTTCAAAATGGCGGAATTTTCATTTGGCCCATAACTTCTGACTGGGTGGATTGATTTGCCCGGTAACACCTTATTTTAATGGTTCACCATATCAGTGACTCTACCATATTAGGTACAGTGTAATAACCAGTGTAACAATATTTAATACCATTTAATACTTGTGTAATACCAGTGCAACAATATGCAATACCATGTAATACCACTTACACACAAATACACGATGTAAGTACAAAATTGGTACATGGTGTTACACTGGTATTACATGGTATTAAATATTGTTACACTGGTTATCTACACTGTACCTAATGTGGTAGATCCACTAATAGTGAACCATTAAAACAGTTTTACCATTTGCCCCATTTTTTTGCTTCATTTTCACAACAGTCGTTTGGTTTTAAGCCTATGCACGTCATTGATCTATGTATAGACATTAAATATATTTCTTTTATATTTTGTATTTATCATATATGTTTATGAAAAGGTGGACCGGAGTGGTAGGAATGATGGAAGACTGGAAGCGTTGCGTTTCGTGGATATACCTTCAGCAGTCGAAGGCGACTGCACAGGCCTAGTTAATTACTGTAATGCATTGCTTTTTGCTATAATGCAGTAATGTAAGGTATTACAGGACAAAAATCTGTAATATTTACTTACTTACATTGCTAATTAACATAAGTTACAATTTAACATGATCATTGCGTTTAAAATACAGTGTAGCTGACTCAATGGTTAAATTATTCCTAATGTACCTGAAATTAGCTAGATTAAATTTTATTTTGCCTATAGTTTTTTACATGTTGCCTGAAACCAAGTTGTGAATCTATTATAACACCAAGGTATTTAAACTCTTGGACAACATCCAGTTTCTCACCATGCACCATGATGCTGGGGTCTGGTTCAGTAGTACCTCTTTTAGATAAATACATACAAACAGTCAGTGGTTAGGGAGCTGGACTTCAGTTCAGAGGGCTGCAGGTTTGAATCCCATCATTACCCCTGGCCTCTTTGGTTCATGGCATCAGTGCCCTTTAGCAAGTCACCTGACCCTTGATTGCTCTGGGGATTGTAACTAATACCCTGTACCTAGAATGACTGTATGTCAATTTGGATAGAAGCATCCGCTAAATGTAATGTAATTGCAGAGAGACCATTGTGGTTATGAGGGCTGCACTCAGTGTCATCATCTCTATCAGTGCTGACAAGGGAGACGGAGACGAGGACATACGAATGTGACATCTGCCACAGTTGAGTGAGTCCATCCTCGAAAGGTTGTCTTGGTTACGAGAAAAGCCATCAATTAAGGAGCTAAAAAAAAAATTCTCCGGGTCCATCAGCATGGTCGCATTGCCTAGCAACAGCACAGAGGATGTGGATTTGAGCGAGGCTGCCGGGGTGTGCGGGAATGTGTGTGCTCCAACCGTCATTACAGTATATGAATGACAAATGGGCAGATTTTCCCTCCAGCAGGCCATGTTGAAATGTTCATAAGGTTAGGACCCACGCTTTTTAAGTTATAGCCTATGTCTCTTGTCTATGACTAAGCAATTACTTCATCCTTCATCCCAATTAGACTACCAGTTGCCAAACTCTGACCCTTTGATATTCTTCATCTGCTGTAGCCTTCTGGTCACGGCCTGATCGACATTGTGATTCGGCTTTGTGCTTGTGAGAAAAATGAAAACAGAGACTAAGACTGTGTCTGTGCTGTGTGTGTTAGTTCAGAAGACTAAAAACAGAGTCTCTCAGTGTTCCCGCCAAAGGGAGGAAGAGCAGGATTGAAAGTGATACTGCTGCCTTGACTGCCTCTGTTGTTTATGTCTGGCGAAATGCAGGCACATGCAGAGAATACCAAGCACGGTCCACTGCACAGCAAATGGTGTGAGCTGTGCTATGCAGGCTTATCATCAGGTGCTCCTCATCACACTCAGTTGTAGGTTGTTGTCAGCAACAGCAACAAAAACACTACTACCTCCTTCTGGACTACAGCGTATTTGTAGATGTATGCATACATATGGTTAGTAGAGCAGAGCTCAAAGATCCCTGCCTGCCTGCATGCTTTTGACACCAAACCAGAGTGGTAGGCCTACTACACATAGGGCAAGTTTTTAAATGGTTAACATAGTGGAAATAGATTTCACAGCACCATCTCCACGAGAATGGGTGAATGGGTCATCAGTTTGGATACCTTAGGTAGTAAGTTTCTAGTTGTGAGGGAAACGTGTTGAATATTCACAAGTAACAGCAAAGAACTCGCCAGATGCCAGCCTGCAGTTAATCTCTTTGGGAAACACACAAGAAAGAGCGCCAAATCCTGAACGCTAAACTACGGGCTATTTTGAAAACCGGCTCTGGGTTGTGTCAGCCTACGCAGCATTCTTGACACGTTATGAAGGGCTTGTACAGCTTACCTGATGAAATGCAGGCTCATTCAGGCTGTTGTGTATGACACAAGTAGCTCCATCGATTGTAGCTAAGGAGGTACAAAAAAATCACCGCCACTCCGCACTCCCACACGTTTGCCCCCTCCCTTCAGTTCACTGAGCACATTCAGCACCATGAGGGACTGAACAGCGACAGTATTGTCGTCAGGGAGGAGAGAGCAGCGCGCCGAGGCTATACATTTGTGTGTCCAAAAAGTACTGAATAGCGAATTGTTCTACGGAGACACGTAAAATGTTACGGTTTTTCAGGTGGAGGACTTGGGCGCACACATTGACGATATGTCATTGTGTTCCTGTCTGGACGTGTCGGCTATGTGAAGCGGCAAGGCTATAGGGAAACCTATGTTAAACAGAGGCTGGAAAGATCATTTACGCTCGCCTTCATGTACAGACATTTCCGGCGTCAGCTTTTTGCTTTCCCTCTTATTTGAGGTACAACAAGACCGACTATTTTTCATGTGCCGAGCAGTGGACACAGTAGCCTACCCTCGTAACCTGCGCCGAATCAACAAGCATCACGATCGCTGCAAGGCGAAGGCAGCGACCCGCCACACCTGACTCGCCTGATTCCCTGCTAAGATTCTGAGATGACAGCTCGCGCCAGGAAGAAGAGGACAGCGCGGGAAGATATCTGTAAAAGGACACGCAAATGTTTTGAGAGGGGTAATCAAGTGGACGAGGATATTCGAGTCAGAGACACCGTCTGCTGCGGCGTACGGCTATCACAGAGCGCAGTGCAGCACAGGCGTGGAGACATCAGTGGGCATCTGAGAATAGCGTCTCATCAATCACAAAATAACTGTTCTACTATCTCTTCTTAAATGAAAATAACGGCGCACAGGACTACACAACCCCGTTTTCCCTCACTATCCTATGGTCACTTTAACATTCAGAGAACATGGTGAATATAGGATATTAGCGCATATTAACTGATCAGTCAATACGCAAATTCCACTGGATGAATGAACTTCTGTTATCATTTGGATGGACAATCAGTGAACAGGATTTATGTGCATCTTGCCAAATTCGAAAGCAGTTCCGTCCTGGTCTGTTCCCTTGGCTCTCTCGCTCGTAGCCATGGGTTGCATCCAAAGCATCGCCTGTAAATCGCGGATCAAACGCGAGAACATAGTTGTCTATGATGTGTTGGCAACCATAGACCACACTCCGACAGTTATCGAGGAGAACTCGCCAATAGTGCTGCGATACAAAACGCCTTATTTCAAGGCCTCGGCTCGGATTGTCATGCCCCCCATCCCTAGGAACGAGACCTGGGTCGTGGGCTGGATCCAGGCTTGCACACAAATGGAATTTTACAACACTTATGGGGACATCGGCATGTAAGTGTGTCCATCTAGCCAGCCGCCCTGCAGTCACAGTAGCCTATGTGACACAGTATGTGAGAGTATCTCAGAGCTTTCTCAGCTTCTGTCAAATAGTGCTGCCCCATATGAGATGGGGGTCAGTCTCAGAAATGAGAAGAGGTGGTAATTTCCTGAAAGGGTGAATGGATAGCAGTCAGACAACGTTTCAGAACAAGTAGTTCAGGGGTGTGTGTGTGTGTGTGTGTGTGTGTGTGTGTGTGTGTGTGTGTGTGTGTGTGTGTGTGTGTGTGTGTGTGTGTGCATGCACTGACAACATGCAGGCTAGAGAGGGATGCTGACCCCATGCCTCGCCATGATGTCTCATTCGATGGTATTTATATCCATGTCATGTTAGCTGGTCATTAAAGACAGTGGGGTGATGACGGTAATGACAGCTTGGGTGCTTTTGACACCAGTCCCCTTGCCACACCAAAAGTGGCACATGAGAAGGGGAGGGGGACACAGATACACACACACTGACGTAGCCTACTCCGTTCAACGCCCCAACTTATTGGCTGCGTGGACAGAATCCCAGTCTGGGTCTCGTCTGTGAGGAAGAAGGGAGCTGGGAGGAGAGGGAGTGTGTGTGTGTGTGTGTGTATGTGTGTATGGTGTGTGTGTGTGTGTGGGGGGGGGTGGTAGCCTAGATAGAAGAAAATCACACTCAGGCACTCTCTCTCACACACACTCACTGCCGAAATCGGTTAAGCGCAAGCTGCTCTGATGGTGCCCGAGGGGTGGTTGTTCCGGAGGTGGAGACATATGCACGGAGGAGTTTAATCCAATCTGGGATGCGGGCGGGCGGGCAGGCGGACGGGCAGGCGGACGGGTAGGCGAGCAGTCTGGTGATGAGTAGTACGGAGAGAGAGAGAGAGAGAGAGAGAGAGAGAGGAGCCTACGGGACAGCTGGTGCGGAGATAAACAGGCCACTCGTCCTGACCAGTACGGATCAGGGGCAGGGTGGGAGTCACTTCTGAGGACATATACTGTACTGCACGCTTAATCCCTTATCGCACTGATGACCCCCCCTCAACTGATGACCTCCCCACCACCCATCCTCCTCAAAGGTTTAGTAGGTGAATAGTATTGATTGGGAATGGTGGATCAGTAGCCTAAAACCTGGTTTAGACTCCTCCTGCAACTGCAGGAGACGGACTGTCAGCGAGGGGTGGCGGCAGATTACGTACACAAGCGGCCACCACGCCCCCCTCTGCAGAGCTGAAACGACCCCTTGCAGCGCTGAACGTACACTTCTCCCAGGCTGAATTGTCCGCTATCTGCCGCCACCCCCCGCTGACAGTCCGTCTCCTGCAGTTGCAGGAATCTAAATCAGGCTTTAACTGTCTTTAACAGGTTGAAATCTCAGTGTTACTGTAAGTTATTTGACAAATTGATTGCTAGTTGGTTGAAAAAACTGGACAAAATGTGTTGTTTTTTGAGTTGTTCTACTTTTCCGTTTCTCTCCTTAAATTTGAAGTGTAGTGAATAAAATCTCTATAGAAAACATACATACTCTCTAGACAATTTCGCAACATTTATTTAAGAGCTGGTGTAGGCTGATGATACGCTTGTGGTCTGGTGTTCAGGTGACAGATTAGTACATATGAGTATACATACAAAGGTGGCTGTAGATTTAACCTTCTACCGAGGCCTTGAAAACATTGGCAATTTTATCCGAAAGGCTTCTTATAGTTCTGGCCTGGTGGCTTTCATCTGGGCTTTCGGCATCAAACATGAAAGGTGAAAGGTCATCAAGCTCCCACTTAGCATTGTCAACTTACATGCCCTGGATGAGATGAGAAGCTTCACATCTTCAGATTCTTGGACCTTTTCCAAAACCGTCAGGCCATAGCAGTCCCTGAGAGGACAAAGTGAATGAGAAAGGAATTGATTGGACTTGTTGACTGACTTCTAGCGCTGTGAGTTCACTGCAGGTTCAGCAAGAAGCTTGTTGAATGAAATCCTCACAGACAGGAGATAAAAATAGATTTGACACATTGGCTGACTTACTATGAATTTCCACACCCTCCTTTGTGTTGGTTGAGTGAATGTGTCAGAGAAAGAATTGTAAATTCATGCATGAGTGTGTTAGAGGGTGTGTGTGTGTCTGTGTGTGTGTGTGTGAGAGAGAGAGAGAGAGAGAGAGAGAGAGAGAGAGAGAGATAGAGAGAGAAGAGAGAGATTATTGTCAATGTCTGATGTTTTAGTTAAACTGCACATAGGAGACTGATCAAACACAATTTCAAACTTCTGTGCTAACTTTGTTACATAGATTTTTGACAATAAAGTACACTTGACTTGCCTTGACTGTAATGTACGTACATGTCATCATACTAGGGCATCTTAATTTATTTCTGTATTAATCAAGTCACTTCTCTACTCTACATTTCACTCAGGACCTTCCGACGATCCTGCACTATATTCTGTGTTTTCACAAAGATATTAACTGTAGGTTGTCATATTACGTCAGCTTGTCACCAGATCTTGAGAATATTTCACACGTTTCACTTACAACTTGACACTTAGTAATCTATCCACTAAAAAAAAAATACGCACAGACTCACCACCCTCTACTGTTATCAGAGATGTGGAATTGAGTCACAATTTTGATGACTTAAGACTTGACTGGGCAAAACTAGGAGTTTCGACTGAACTTTGAGTTTGAATGCTATTTACTCAATATTTGACTCAGACTTGTGCATTGAACACATGGGGACTTGTTAAGAACAGGGGAAAAAACATACCTTGCCTTGGTCAAATGTATGACCAACTTGTGACCACTGACAGCTTTGGTCAGGCCTAAGATAAAGTAATCTAAAATCTCCCCACATATATAAAATCTCCCCAATACATACAATGTAATGAGGACACAGTTGTGGGCCCCCTGTCCACCTGGGCCCTTGGGGCGCTGTTTGGGGTTTCCCCCTCACACGGGTAAGGCATAAATGCAATTTGATGGTATGTAGTGTGAGCTGTGAAGTGCTGTGTCACAATGACAATGGGAGTTTCCCAGGTGGGCTTTCACTTTGATGTGCATGTTACTATGAGATGCCTACACTGCTAAAGTATTTCTACTCTTCAGTGCAAGTCCAGCTGGGAACTCTTCTCCTGCCTCCTTCCCTCCCGTTATGCTCTAATGTGCACATCACTGTCTTCCTTTCTTTTGGAACTAACTAGTATTCCTCCTCTTCCCTGCAGGTCGAGCTGGGAGCTCCCCGAGCTGCGCGAGGGCATGGTGCGGGCCATCAGCGACTCGGATGGCGTCAGCTACCCCTGGTACGGCAACACCACGGAGACGGTGACGCTGGCCGGCCCCACGGCCAAGCCCTCGCGCTTCACCGTCAGCATGAACGACAACTTCTACCCCAGCGTGACCTGGGCCGTGCCCGTCAGCGACAGCAACGTGCCCCTGCTCACCCACATCAAGCGCGACCAGAGCTTCACCACCTGGCTGGTGGCGCTGAACGCCGGCACGCGCGAGCGCATCCTCCTGCAGACCATCAAGTGGCGCATGCGGGTGGACATCAGTGTGGAGCCGTCCCGGCCGCTGGGCTCCAGGGCGCGGCTGATCGGCCGGCCGCACCAGGACCAGCCGCGCGTGCTGACCCGCATGGAGCCCATACCGCTCAACGCTCTGGGCCGGCCCAACGCCAACGACGCTCAGGTGCTGATGTGGAGGCCCAGGAGGGGGCCCCCTCTAGTGGTCATACCCTCCAAATGACCTCGACGGAGGGAGGCTCCATGCATGTATGTCCGTAGTACATACACGGGATTAACAGCGGGAAGTCTGCGGCACCGTTGAAAGGATGGCCTCTCTCTCTCTATCTCTCTCTCTCTCTTAACTTTGGAAGGCGGCAAGAGATGGCAAAATGCCTTAAATGAATCCACACCACTGCCTTCTAAACCCAACAGGCCACCTGGGTAACTAGTGACATTTTAGAGAAAAAAAACAGGACCACTGCCTTATGACCATGTTCCAGAGCGCCCCAGATGCTCTCAAACAGCACACACACTGATTGTTTTTTTGGATGAACTTGACTAACTGCCTTTCACAAACGTGGCATAGCCTTTGAATCAACCTGGCCAAATATGACTTTGGCCGTCGGCACACAATCATTATTGGCAAAGATCTACGGAGATGGAGGAAGATACTTTGTTGTTGGTGTATGTATAGACGTCAAATCTGCCTTATGGCCTTTTGCCATAGTTGAAGATGGTTGTATCTTTAGGGTATGGACTAGTGTTAGAACTAGACTGCCTTAAGGCCTCTGTGTCAAAAACTTACTTGAAGTATTCCAATGTTTGCAGCCCCCCCAAACAACTTGCTAGGTGGTCCTTCTCAATGATATGCCTAAACATAACCACATTTTGGCACAGGTTATGATTTAGGTGACTCAATGATGAGTTATTTCGACAAGAGTATAACCCTGAACACGATTTCAGGGTTGTTTTTTGTACAAAAAACGTATGCTGTAGTGGCATTTGCAGCACTAAACAAAACAACAGATTCTCACAACGAAACACTGACAAGAAAGACATGTCAAGCTGAGGCCAGAGGCTTTTAAATCTAAAGGTGCTACTGTATGTGTGTGTTTGAGGTCAGACTGGTTAAATTACTGTACCACACTGCTGATGCATTGACTCCCCTCCTGAGGCGAGCAGCATCACACAAGATGAAAACACAAAGAGCATTTTTAGGCTGTAAAAGTGAGTTGTTTTTTTAAATGGGACTATTCTGGCTACACTACTGTTCTCAGTGAGTATTATCAGTATTATTCAATTTAACACATTTCCTTAATCCTGGGTGACAGGATCATTTTTTTATCATACCTTGCTGTAAATGTGTAACATGTAGCACCTTTAAAGAAAGCTGCGAGCAGTGAGCAGAGGCAGCTATCAGTACATTTCACCTTTCTCTGGGCCCACTTCGATATGTAATCTGCCATCCTCCCCTGTGCTAGTGGCCTTGTGATGACATCGCAAGAGGTCATTGAAGACAGAAGTCTAATTCAATACTTCGCTAAAGAGAATTTCAAAGGTCATTATTTCATTTGAAATCGGAATGTTGAATGGTCAAAAGTTGCTGTGCCTAGGGGGGGAAACTTTGTTGTTTTCTCCAAAGAGGCAGGGCGTTCGTGAGGAATGAGGCCACAAGAACAAGTTGAGGCTGGAAGATTAGATAATAAGATGGTCCCTCTCTCTCACCTGGGAGGGTAGACACAGCAGAGGAAGTGGAAGAGGTGTATCATGGGGAAAAAAAAGAAGTGTCCCTCTGCTCCTCATTAGTGGGGTGCTGCGCTCACACACCAGCCAAAAGATGATCAGCCCTTTTAACACACACACACACACACACACACACACACACACACACACACACACACACACACACACACACACACACACACACACACACACACACACACACACACACACACACACACACACACACACACACTCCCCCAGACACACGTCAGACTCTTAACACACATACACGTACACCAACACGTACACGCACAGCATGCCGAAAAATGGACAGACAGACAGAGGCATACGTGTGCATACATGCCAAAACAAAAGCCATCAGTAAAGTAGATTCACCTCAGATGACCAAGACACTCTGCTGCACCCCACGACCACCCGCCATGCAAACTACCCGCACGCAAAACAAAAGGGAAAAAAATCAACCCATCAGCCCCATTGACTGTATATAGATACAGTCAGTGCACAAGCTATTCCCACATTAGTTGCACAGCTACTATACTTGGCTGTAACGCACTAACGTCGCCAGAGCACACAATGCCATGCAAATACCGTGTTGTCGTCATCTTGGACTATTAAAAAAAAACATCCTATGACGAGAGCAAATATTACCATTTTCTTGCAGAGTGGCTTTCACATATATGCAGACAAAAAAAATCCAGAAGATTTGTTCCACTTTCCATGGTAGCTGTCAAAAATGGTGAACATACTTGTGATGGACTGGGGGTTGGGGGTTGGGGGTTCAGGCCCTGGACCAGCAAGTCTAAACAAAAGTAATGATGCCGAACAAACTCACATTTTTTCCCCCGTGGTGTCCATCTTATGAGGTTATGGGGATTGGCGTGGGGGTGTCAAACTCTTTGGCCTTCACAAAACTCTTTGATTTGCATGCATGCATTGTTTTTGAGGTAATAAAAAAAGAAGACAAGTGACACAGGAATTTTCATTTTGTCCAAGTGCTTCTTTGGACTCAATATGCACAAATATATTTCGTCTCCCATGATTAAAAGTATGTACATTCCACTTTTTTCATTAACATAAAAAAACAGTAACCATGACATCCAGAAACGGACCAGCTCATACATGGTAACCGAGATCCTTCTTTAAATGACACTTCACCATTTCTTGAAATGAGCTCATTCTCCACCTTCCATTGAGTTAAACGATTCTCCTGATTCTTCCAGCCATTCTCTGAGTCCGGTAATGCAAATTCTACCTTCAAGCTAGCATATATAATTGATTTGTATGAGAGCAGTTAGCTGCTAGTTGGTCCCACACACTTCAATGATAATTGCTAGCTTGGCAACCAGAAGTAGTATCATCAGACCAAGAGACCAACTGGAAGAACAGGAGAAAGGCAGACCTCAATTATCCCATTATAGCCTGGAGACACATATACGCTGCATTCAGGCTCTTGAGATTTGAGGTTTTTTATTTAGTTTTATTTTTTTTACTAAAAATGTGTGTATGTTAGGGCTGAATGAATGAACACATTTTAATGCAACATGAGGGTCCTAGCTTTTAAATGCAACTTATCTCATGTTTGTATGTGCTTCGGAGGCTGAGAAATAGGCATTTAGGATTTAGTAGGTAGAGGGCACCCTTTCCCAAAAAGGGCTTAGGCTTAAGTGGGTTATTGGAGTCAAGGGGAGGTGTAAAATTTGCTTATTGCCAGAAATGGTTGAGTATCACATTAAAGGGACACTGTGTGAGATTTTTAGTTGTTTATTTCCAGAATTCATGCTGCCCATTCACTAATGTTACCTTTTTCATGAATAGTTACCAACAGCATCAAATTCTAAGTATTCATTATGACTGGAAAAATAAAACACTTTTCATACATGAAAAGGGGGATCTTCTCCATGGTCCGCCATTTTGAATTTCCAAAAATAGCCATTTTTAGCTGCAGAAATGACTGTACTTGGACCATACTATAAAATATTTGTTTATTACTGAGTAAACTTTAATGTAAAGAGCAAATTTAATAGGCAGCCCAGTTTCAATGAGCAGCATAGTTGCAGTACCTTTTTTGACCATTTTCTGCACAGTGTCCCTTTAAGGTTAGCCAGAAACATCAGGAGTTTCCCACACAATGTGTGAGAGAGATAATAACAGTGTATCTGAGTGACCATAGTATTTTTTTTTAAAGAGTAAACTTTTAGACACACACTCCTTCATTCATCCAGGTTTTCAACCGATTGTTTTCTCCCCACATGGAATCCACCATCCACATGACCCTCTCCTCTGTGAAATGCCAGAAAAGCCAACGACCTGAGCCACAATAATCTGTAAATCTTTAAAAATTAAATAGCCATTGAAGCTGCACCCTTCCCCAGCGCAGATTAAATTTAATTTTAAAAGAGAAATTATACCCACTACTAGCCTTCAAAAACAAACCATTGTTTGCTTTGAGAGTTTGGTTTGGCAATGACAACCCTGTCAGTTTTCCACCTATAGACATTTATATAATTTATATATAAATTAATAATATGATATATAATTTATGTATAATTTATACATAAATCCATGTCAATGTGGCTCTAAGTAGGTAAGGCTGCAGGACAATCTCCAGAAGCATCACCAAGTCAATGGCTTTCCCTACACACGAAATCTCAGCTCATATGCTGAGAGACCAATAGATCATCATCCCCAGTGTCCTCTGGTGTTTCTCCAGCTGGGCTGTGGGGACTATGGATGTCCCCGAGAGGGGGTGTGGCAGGGGTGGCTAGCCATCACTTTCCATCTCCAATGTATGCGTGTGTGTGTCCGTACATACGTTTGTGTGTGTGTGTGTGCATGTGTGTGTGTGTGTGTGTGTGCTGCCAATATGTCTTCAGCTTTATTCATGTTCTCATCTCCCTCTTCATCCTCTTCCTCTGTGGCCCCCATAGGGTCCTCGCTCCCTTTTCCCTTTTGCACACCGCTCCTCCCAACAGTCAAGTCAAGTCAGTAAGTCAGTTGGCAGCAGAGCTGGTGAGCTAGTCCTTTGGTGTGCGCCTGTCCTGCCCTCCTGGACTCCTGTCCTCCCCTTTGCCTCATGCCCTGCTGGGGTTGGAGGCAGGCTTACCCTCATAGCCATACAAGAAGGTAGCCACGATCACCAGCACGGCTCCCATGAAGAAGACACTGCAGGAGAGAGAGAACAGAGAAGAGACGTTAAGAACCTTCTACAGGGGGAGACCAGAGAGGAAACGTTAAGAAGACGCTGCAGGAGAGACCAGAGAAGAAACGATAAGAAGACGATGCAGGAGAGACCAGAGAAGAAACGATAAGAAGACGATGCAGGAGAGACCAGAGAAGAAACGACAAGAAGACACTGCAGGAGAGACCAGAGAAGAAACGACAAGAAGATGCAGCAGGAGAGACCAGAGAAGAAACGACAAGAAGACGCTGCAGGAGAGACCAGAGAAGAAACGACAAGAAGATGCTGCAGGAGAGACCAGAGAAGGGACATTAAGACATTGCAGGAGAGACCAGCAACGTTAAGAAAACAATACAGGAGAGACCAGACGAGAAGACAATGCTGGAAGGAAGACACACGAAGAAAACAAATACAGGGCAGAACGAGTATGGGCAGAAGAGACGCACTATAGCACTATGCACTATAGCAAAGAGTATGGTGAGAACAGACATTAAATAATTGAGGTTTTACCTTTTTCCTGTTCTAACTAGCTATTCTCTTAGTCTGGGGATGTTACATCTAGTTCCAAGCAAGCAATTGTAATTGCATGTACTATTCAATTATATATGCTAGCTTGGAGGTAAAATTTGCATTGCCAGACTCAGCGAATGACTGGAAGTGCAGGAGAAAGAAAACACTTTAAGAAAACACTGCAAGGGGACATAGTACAAGAGAGGGGAGGACAAATAATATGCAAATGTTACGTCACTGGATAGTAAGAAGAGTAATGGTCCACTTTAGATTACATACTTTGGCATTTGTGTGTGTGTGCGTGTGTGAGAAAGAGAAAGAGAAAGAGAGAGAGAGAGAGTGAGGGTGATTACCGTAAGTGTACATGTGTGGGTGCATGAATACAGGTATAAAGTATGTGCATGTGTTTTTCTTTTCTCACCTGGTGGGCACAAAGTCCTCCAGCCAGAAGTAGGAGATGAGTGTGGAGAGGATGATTGAGAGCGAGGTGGCGAAACCCTTTAAGATGTTGTCTGCATATTTGATTACAGCAGCTATTACCAGTCCCCCGAGAGCCTGAGGACACACAGACACACAACACAGACGCACACAATTACACATCGATGAGCAATGTGTACACACTAGAGCAGCAGGTGCTAAACACTACAAAAAAAGTAATTCAAAAGTTTACTTAAGCAACACAAAGTAGATAATGAACTAATCGTATATAAAACATTTACAAATGTTTGTAAAAGGGATGCAAATTATCGATTAATTCATTAATCGTTAGTAGATTGCCTTATCGATCAATTTAAGATTAATTGATAGCGCCCCCCCACCAAAAAAAAAAACCTACTAAATCTAAAAAATGTAATTAAAAAGTGAGATAAAATACTACATTTAAATGAATTGTATTTAAATGCTTTAATCCAAAGGTGATTTAAAATATTCCCACTATTCACACCTCTTTTCACACACAGTCTTCACATGCCCATTCCACCTGGGTCTTTTGTCAGTTGAATTGGCGATTAATTGAGATTGTTTTTTAATCAATTAACGCATTATCGATTAAAGTCGATCCCTAGTTTGTACCTTAAATGAAATAGGAATACTATGTTATCAACAGACACAGAACAGCCGTCGCAGACCTGGAAGTTTGTGCAACAGGCAACATCAAAGTCATCCAGCAGGAGCGGTCATACATTTCTTTTCTTATATATATTATATAGGTCTATATGATATGAACATAGTATTCCACTCATTTACAGACATTTGATAATGTTTTATTCATAATTCATTTTTTACTTCAGAAGGGCCCACTGTTACAGTGTAACCATTTTTTTTGCTCTTTTTTGTCTTTTGTTGTGCTACAGGTTGTAAGCACGGTTGTCTCTCACACAAGGCAAGGTTCCCAGGCAGCGTAGCTGGTGCAGGAACCAGCATGTTTCTGGTCAGCCTGAAAAAAGCTACGGAAGACTGAAGAGATAGAATTCGGTCCTCAAAACTTCCTTAGTGTGCTTAAAGGATATGTACACTTTAGCACATTAAGTCCCTTTTCTGAGTTGTCTGCAGTCTCAGCTACTTAGTTAATTTGGATTTTGTCTGCTTTAGAATGGCTGCGTCTATGGGCTCATCTGGTTCGGTCCATAACACGACCCTAAACATTATTAAATATTCACTCTAAAATAACGTTTAAGCTGGTTTCATGGACAGCCATAGCCATAGGAAGCCATTGTAAAACAGGTTGAGAAAAAAAAACTCCAGATATCCCAAGTAATGGAGAGAACAGCAGCAAAAATTGAAGACAACTCGGAGAAGGGGTTAAAATGTAATAACATTTAGTAAATGTGCTAAATAATGGGCTTATCCTTTAAGGCCCATGGGGGGCAGCAGAGCAAATTTAAGAGTATGTTGACAACAGGCATTTAGAAAAACGCATTTAAGGCTTGAGGAAAAAAGCTGCCCAGTGTTGCTTTAGACAAACTACATCGTTCTCAGGTCCTATGGGTGTTCTAGATAAAATGCAAAAGGATAATAATGACGATGAGCATGGAGCATTCTCCATGGAATGGAAAAGCCTAATTCAATGCACTCTTCCTAAATTATTTCGAACTTTTATTGTGCAAAGTGTGTTAACACAATTAGAAATTTCAGATTATTATTCTTTTACAGAGTGAATCGAAAAAGACAGATTTTTTTTTCAACTTTACAGGGACAGGAAATGAGTGGAACAGAGAGACGGGGGAGGATCGAGAAATAACCCGAGTCGGGAATCGAACCCGGGTCGCCCGCGTAGCAGCCGACTAAGCCACGGCTGGGCCATAGAAACATAGATTTGAGTAAAGTTGTTATTAAAAATAAATCCACAAAATAGTCATCAACACAGGAGTACTTTGGCATTTTTTCTTTACAATCAATATTAGTAGTGATTGTGCTCTACGGTGTACATGAGTAACGGAAGTTGACATTTGCGGGAGTAAGAAAAAAAAAGTTTAAACATAATGTAACCTTTTACGAGGAGGGCAGCTCTGCTGAAGACAAAATACACAGCTAAGATAGAAGACATGACCAATTAAATATTAAAAACAACTGCAGAAAAAGATAATGGACTTTGTTGGAATAGTGAGCAGTTGGACGAGCAACTGTTTTTTTTTCTGTTCAGTTCTCACAAGCAACTTCTGTCAATGTACAGCAGCGTGTAAAAAAAAAACAATTTTCTCAACAGGATTGGTGATGAACAGGTGAACTAGAAAGACGTACCTGCAGAGCCACCACAACGCAGGTGATGGTGTTGTAGCCCTGGAACATCCCATGCTCCCTCACCCGCTCACCATCATACACCAGCATGCCCATCAAGCCAAACACCAGACCAAACATCCCTGCACACAGAAGAGAAAAGATAAACAGACAATCATTATTATCATTATTATTAGTAATAGAAGTAGTAGTAGGAGTAATAGATTCATTTGGTACGTCTGGTCCGCCCACCAAAAAGGAGAGGGCAGAGTATGCGGAGGGGAAAACAGCCTCAAATTAATAGCATTCAGTTATCATCGTTACAGTGCAACATATGTATTAAGGGGATGAATTTGTCCCAAGCCTGGACAAATCAGTCAGCTGCCCTGGTGGTATTAGTAGTGATAGCAGTAGTAGTAGTAGTAGTAGTAATGTTATTATTAAGTATTATTACCAATATTACCAGTATACCACACTGAACATGTGTACAGTACAGATATATAGAAAGTTATCAAACCAGCCTTTTACATTGGTCTTGCCACAGAAGCACAGAAAAATGGAGGGTAGACCTTTAAGCAAACATTGATGACTCTTTTCAAAGGCCAATTTTAACTTGCGAAGAAAGGTGTTTGAAGGCGCACTTAAGAAAGAAGAATGTTACACATGAGAGGAGAGCTTGAGCTGGAGAGAAATTCAACTGGCGGTTAAGTCAACACTGAAGTGATTTCTCAATGAATATCTCCCTCTTTCACACACACACACATTCTCTCTGTCTCTCTCTCTCACGCGCGCACACACACACACACACACACACACACACACACACACACACACACACACACACACACACACACACACACACACACACACACACACACACACACACACACACACACACACACACACACACACACACACACACACACACACACACACACACACACACGGAAGTGAATCACTGGGAGGATTATCACACAGGCTTCACATGTTTGGGTTTAAAAATAAAGGCGAGATGAAGATGCATCTCGGCACAAGCTGAGCAGAACATAGAGAATAAAAGAGAAGAGAAGAGAAGAGAAGAGAAGAGAAGAGAAGAGAAGAGAAGAGAAGAGAAGAGAAGAGAAGAGAAGAGAAGAGAAGAGAAGAGAAGAGAAGAGAAGAGGAGAAAACAGAAGAAAAGAGAGAGAAGAAAAGAGAACAGAACCAGCAGAATAAAAAAATAAAAGAGCCGTACTCCTGATCACTAGATGTCCAGAAGACTTCTCTGCTGCTTCGATCTGCCTTCACACACCATCACTCAAGACAGCTGTGATCAGTGCCACAGACAGCTTTGGCAGAGCCCTGGAAAACGTCATGAGAAAGGACCCCTCCACCCACAATAAATACAATATAATGAGAGCCCAATTCTGGGCCTCCCCTCTCTCCCTGGGCCTGGGACAACTGACCACAGGAAGAACAGTGCTTCTATAAGAAGAAAACTGATGTGTTGTCAATAAAGCAATCAATCAATCAAATCAATCAACCCCTTTTGTCACCCCCCCATGTCGGCTTCCCTGGCAGAGCTCTTCAGGCCAAGAAGACGGTGTTGGCCACAACTAACCCCACGGAGAGCCTGACATTCCTTAGTGGGGCTGGTAGGGACTCCAATGTAAACAGATACAGAGGAGAAGACAGACGAGTGCCTATGCGTAGATGACACATGGCAATGCCTGTCAGACTCAAGAGCTTGACAAATGAGGAGTGGGGAGAAAGCAGACAGGCTGTGTCGAGAACATTATTGCCTTACTAGCTTTTAATGATGCTGAGATTGGAGTGGAGCGCATGAGTGAGGAAGAATGAGAGAGAGAGAGAGAGAGAGAGAGAGAGAGAGAGAGAGAGAGAGAGAGAGAGAGAGAGAGAGAGAGAGAGAGAGAGAGAGAGAGAGAGAGAGAGAGAGAAGAGAGAGAGAGAGAGAGAGAGAGAGAGAGAGAGAGAGAGAGAGAGAGCAAGCGCGAAGAGTGAGAGTGAGAACAAGAGAGAGGATGAAAGACATCAAGAAACAAAGAATTTAAGAAAGACATTAATAAAGAAAGAAAAAAGAAAGAAAGAATGAGTGTGGGGGGTGTATACAAGTTTGAATAGGGGGAGGATCTAATGAGACTATTGCACTATTGTACTGCTATATTGTCTAGATCACGTGTGCATTCTTTCTTAAAGAAAAGCACAGGGCGTGGATGACACAATGCAAAACCAGAAAACAGCCTGTCAAGATGGCAGATGAACGATGAGCCGTATTGAAAAAGGACAATTCAAGACAAAAGCTGAGTTGTCATCAAAGCATTGAGAATTATGATGAAGCCTTAGAGGGCTTAAAATAAAGAATAGGTGAAAACAAGTTATACCAAATGGGAGTGGGTTAAAAACAATGCAAAATGGTGTATACGGAGCAGTTACAG
This sequence comes from Engraulis encrasicolus, assembly GCF_034702125.1. Lineage (NCBI taxonomy): Eukaryota > Metazoa > Chordata > Actinopteri > Clupeiformes > Engraulidae > Engraulis > Engraulis encrasicolus. The sequence goes on along the minus strand of NC_085862.1, from coordinate 54,261,489 downwards.
CTTCAGATACAGCTTGTTTACATACTTGCTCTCATCAACAAAAATGTTTCTGTAATAATGAAGCCATTCGCTCATGCACACTATTTCACTTCAACCACAGCACACTTGGGGAGTGACTTATTGGCTATGTTTGTAAGCTGAACACTGTAACCACTTATCCACAAACTGTTCCCAACGACAGAGGTGCTGCTAGAAATTCCAACCAAGAGCCCAACTATTTAGCTACATGTCTCTAACCCAGACACACTGCACCTACATGCCAATCTAGATGATTACATTCAATACAGACTTTATCATACTTACCAAGCTGGATGTTCCTGACCTTCTACACCCTCACACAGCCGCACACACACACACACACACAAGTTCCTGAGCCATGCAGCCAGTACCCACTGAGCTGGATGTCCCGGTCACTGTAAAGGCGGATTCATACTTAGCGTAACTGGCGCTAACCTCATTCATACCTCCCTCGCGACGATGGCGTGCGCTCAAAATGACGTCACACGCCCCTCCGCAAGCTGCCGCGGCGCGAGGTCGTGCACCCCGCATTTTTTGTAACTTGGCGTGCGCCACCAGAGACCATGCAGGTAGGCAGACAAAGCAGGAGTTGCGAAGAGATATGGCTACAGCTACTGTACTACAGAATGGACCCTGCATCATTTTGAGGATAATAAAATGTCTTTAGAGAGTTATTTTATCTTCTCCCTTAAATGTTGTTCAGTGAAACAATTGTTTACTTTGTTCAGAAGCACGTTGTGTTATCTATTTATAAATTCTGCAGCCAGAACAATGCTCTCACATGTCTTGGAATGATCTGGCAATGTAGGCTACAACAAAAATCTATGTTTCATTGTGGTAAGTCATAAATCAGACGTTCAGTAGCCCTACAGCAGCCGTATTTGACTTTCTATTTTTATACATCTCTAGAACTCCCGCTGCGAGTTGCGATGGATTCTGCCGTTTCTCTCATGAACAGCAGAGGGCACACTTGCGAAAATGCAAGCAAAAGCCTGTAAATGGCGCTTTTGACTATGAATGGTCTGCCACATTTTAATGGTTCTCGCGCCAAATGCGCCAAATTGCGCACGTTAAGTATGCGGAGCCCTTAACACGCACGCACGCACACACTTAACTCATACCGTACATTCTATAAGGGAATCTGTGCGTGACGTCACTGTTTACATTTCTCATTCTTCCATGTGGCAAGAAAGAGCTTGGTCGCCTCGCCTTGTGTTGTGAAAACACTACAAAACACATCCAGAAGGTAAGCCTCATGAGTTATTAAAGAGCTGTGCAATGAAATCTAGTTCCATATCACAACCGGTATAATTATTATCTCCATCCTATTTTTAAAACGTCTGAAATATCACCAGCCACCAGAAACCTAGCTGGCTCCGAGTTGCATACACACTCACGGTAGTCCTACATCACGTCAACACTACAAAGTAAAGACCGTTATTCACAATAGTTTTAGGCAACCTAGAGTAGTGCTCATCTGTTTGGTGTAACAGCTCTTATGACAGCTTTTATGACAAGTGGAATAGACTGGAATCTGATCTTGACGTTAGCTAGCAAGCTAACAAAATAGCTAGTTTCCCCGAGTTGCGCTCTGCACATTTTCCCTTCATTTGTCCACGTTAAGTAACTGATATTGCAACTTATCACATTTTGGTATGCCATCAGTATGCAAACAGCTATATAATAAAATGAAAATCAGCTTAGCAAATTCCAATGTTTGGGCTTGCAGCTGGTGACGGTAGATAATGATAGCCTTATCCCGGGTGTTGTGTGGAACTAGATTTCATTGCACAGTTCTTTAATGAGTCATGAGGCTTATCTTGGTGTGTTTGTGACATGAAAAACGATTATACTGTGTATTTACATGTATGTGACCAACTACAAAGCTAACTTTCAGAGACAAAACTGTTTTGTTTCAGTTAATGCCGTCTCGTCTGAACATCTGGATAAAGACATTGAGTGACACACTGTTTTAAGCACATTCCATACCTGGCCAAATCTTCAATTAGCTAAATAAATTGAGACCATAACCCAACATAACCAATAGCCTAACAAGTCATGTGATATTTCTGGCTAAGTTTCTGCCAAGATGTGAGGTTTCATGCTAGGGATTTCGCATTGTACCCGAATAGAGAATTCTGTTATCTCAGCTCTTTTTGCAACCCAGCACTTTTTGCCACCCAGCATTTTTGGCGCATGCGCAGCTTTGCGCACAGCGTGTTTACAAGATTCGCCTATATACGCACCGAGCTGGATGTCTCTCTCTCTCACACACACACGGCCCTGACCAACTACACCCTGTATACTAGTTATTCTCAACGGGGGCTCTACAGCCCCCCAGGGGGCATTAGGGAGCCTTCGGGGGGGAAGTTGAGAAGGACACACACATATATATGCACACACACACACACACACTCACACGGTCCTGACCAAGGGCACCCTGTACTGTACCCACCGAGCTGGATGTTCCTGACCCAGACGCTCTGCTTGCTCTCCTTGAGGATCTTCTCGAAGTAGACCCCCGCGAAGCCACTGGAGCAGCAGGCCACCAGCACGGCCACCAGGCCCACCAGGGGGGACCCCGACGACGCCTCCTGCTCCTGCTTGCTCTCCGCTGGGGACTCACTTGGCCACTGCACACAGCAAGAAAGTAACATTTATTTGTAAAGTGATTTTCTCGGACAAGACAAGTCACCGAGTGGTTTACAGTTTGCTTAGTATGAAATACAAAAATGTATACGAACTCATACAGACACACACACAGACATACACGGTCATACATGAATGTTGCCATGCGTTTTGTTTTTATGTATAAGTACAGTGACATGGGGGCGACTGTGAAACCCAAGACGAATTACCCCCCCAGAACAAGAAATATATTCTACTACCATTACACACACACATACAAACAGACATATGCAGTCATACAGAAAACTTGGTTAATGACCCAAAGCAGTGGTCAAAAATTGACTACCCCCACATCTTCCACTATCTCGTTTTATCATCACCAGAGCAGGGTTTCTGCACATTTTGGATCACCAAATATAAGACTTTTTAAGACAAATATAAGACCTCTGATGATAAAATATAAGACCACCGCTCGGGGTGAGGCATTGCAATATTGCTAATGTTATTAGTTTGCATTGCTATAATGAAATGTAGGCCTAGTACATAATTATATATAATAAACAATATTATATGACTACTGTGCTTTTATAGTGTAGCCTAGGGTAAACACAGTGTAAGCAGTAGCAAGGTGTAACTGATCTGTAGGCCTACAGACACCATGCATGCATATGGTCAGGCATTTAATTGAGGGTCCCACGCATGTTTTGACGGCCTATGGAAAACTCAAATGAATGTTCACCAAATGCCTTTAAATGTATACATTAAAAATGGCTCAACAATTCATCATTTCTGATGGATAAATAGTTGAATGCACTTTGCTATTAGGAGAGATGACACCTGGTGTCAAAAGGGTTAAATGTGCTGTTTCTCCTCCTCCAGCTCGCTTTATCAGAGACGGGTAGCAGAAGCAAGCGTTCTAATTTGAGCAGCCTGTCTGTAGTTTGTTGTTCTCAACAAACAGCGCACAACTTGGAAGCGATTTCCAGCATGTCCATAACAAGCATTTAGCGCGTTTACCGTTGCCCATCTGGTTACCGATTTGGACATTACGCACCTCGCCAGATCATTGGCTTCGTACATATTCTGTTACTCATCCGATTTCGTATTGCCTCGCGCTCACTTCCTCATGCTGCCATCATGTTAACGAAATCATTTTGCATTTGACAGAGGCCTCAAATAGCCTGTCCCGTATCTAGAGGCGATTTTGAGAGTGTAGGCTATTGTATGAAGGAACATTTATTTTCGAATACGGTCATAATGGACTTCATGAAATGAACCCTTTAGTTCTATATTTAGCAAACGCTTCTACCCAAACGCGAGGGCATGGCTAACATGCTTAAGATAGACATAATTTAAAACTTACACTCAACGACTGATTAGGCTATGCGTCCTCCCGACACAGTTAACATCAAGCTTCATATTCCGACGTTGCTTTGGATAGCACCTAACCGTTTTATTTCTTGTCCTCAAGCCACATTACACTGAACGTGCATCTATCTACCCATCTCGATTCACGTTCATATTTTTTCGACCACTTTTTCGACTGTTTCTAATAGAACATGCAAGTAGGCTAGACGGCTCTGGCTGCGCCCACAGGTCTGCGGCTGCCCCCCGCTGTGTGGCCAGCGGGCTGCGCTGCGCCACAAACACAGATCAGTTTCATCTACTTTTCCGCATCTTGATAAGGGACGTATGCCGGTTAAATAAGATTTATAGCGTCAAAAAATATACCTTTTTCTTACACTCAAGCTACCCAGGGGAAATATAAGACCTCCCACGTAAATATAATACCACACTTCCAAAAATTGGCGAAATATAATGCTTTATAAGACCTTTAAAAACAAATATTAAAAGTAAGACTTTATAAGACTTTTTAAGGATCCGCGGAGACCCTGCAGAAAGGTGTGCTCAGTGGAACGCCATGTGGAGCTCGGCGGAACTACATTCATGTTGTGAGAGTCGGGTTAGAAATAGTGCCCCTCACCTGCACTAGTGCCACCCCTCCCATGAGGATGAGCAGGGACAGCCACTGGTACACGCCCAGCTTACGGCCCAGCATGGACACTGAGAACAGAGCCGTGGTCAGGATCTTCAGCTGATACGTCACCTGGGGAGGGGAGAGGAGAGAGGAGGGGAGAAGACAAGAGACAGAATGGGAGGAGAGGAGAGGAGATGGGAGAAGAGAAGAGGAGAAGAGGAGAGAGGAGAAGAGAAGAGGAGAAGAGGAGAGAGGAGAAGAGAGTGCACAAGAGGAGAGGAGAGGAGAGGAGAGAAGAGGAGAGAAGAGGAGAGAAGAGGAGAGAAGAGAGTGCACAAGAGGAGAGAAGAAAAGGGAAGAAACAGAAGGGCAGGAGAGGAGAGGAGAGGAGAGGAGAGGAGAGGAGAGGAGAGGAGAGGAGAGGAGAGGAGAGATTAGAGAGAGGGGGGGGCACAAGAGGAGAGGAAAGGCAGGGTGAAGAAAGGGTAGAGGAGGGAGGAGGAGCAAAGAGGGTGGAGGGAAGACAGAAAAGTTCAGGAAGAGAAGAGAGGATAGGTAGAAAAGAGAGGAAAGAGAAGAGAGGATAGGAAAAGAGAAGGGGGAGAGGATAGTATTGGGGAGAGAAGAGGGGGTAGGATAAGAGAGGAAGAGAGAGGATAGAACAGAGTAGAGGAGAGAAGAGCGTAGACGAGAAAAGAAGAGAGGATAGGAAGAGAGAGAGAGGAGAGGGAGAAAAGTGCGTCCTTGGTCATTTTTCCAGTTGGTTCCACAGTATCAGCTCTGCTCCACCATGTGACAGTCATTAATGACTCCGCTCTCAGGGACACGTGGACGCACAACTTTCAGGCCATCAATTTACAGCACTCAACTTTGCCATTTTCATAATACATTAAACACTGCACAGGCTACGACAGGCCCTTTTCTAGCCATTTCTTTTAAGAAATAGGCATTTCATTTCATTTACATTTATAACAAAAGCAGAAAATACAGTGTTTTGAAAAAAAAGATCAAAAGTTAAAAAAATATAAATTTGGGTTTGCCAGCACTGCTGCTTATATGCAAATGTGAGGCCAAAACCGTTAAAAATATATTGGCTGAGGCTCATGAAAATAAATAGCTGTGCCTTACTGAATTCACCTCAGCACTCCGCTGGACTATAATTTCATCAGCATCTGTTCACGAAACAATGGGCTTTAAAACACTTTTACTTCAGCAACAGTAAAAAGGTACAGGGCTGTGTGAATTGGTGGGCCTGGCAGTTCTACAAAGTTTCTGTAGCCTACTCATAGAGGCAGGGGAAGAGAAAATCTGGCAGTAATGCTTTAAAAAAAAAAAAAAAAAAAACAGCAAGTACTATATACTTTCTGGGTGCCAAAAAAGGTAACACAGAAAAGTTACATGGTATCTAATGTGTAAAGGTTTTATTACGAAGTAAATACTATGTAATACACACATCTCAAAAATTACTATGAAATCATTGTGTATTTTTTGGGTAACAACAGGGTAACAGAGAGAAGTTACCGTTAGATACCCATCTAATTTATCTCTGTTACCCTGTTGTTACGCAGACAACACAGTAATTTCTTTTTCTTGTCAATTTAAATTACATGTAAGCTTATTTACTTTGTAATTTCCTCTGTTTTATCTGTTAGATACCATGTAACTTGTCTTTTACCCTGTAATTACCCAGAAAGTACATAGTAATTACGTGAAGTAACTGTACCATAAAAGAAAACCGGAAATTCTTATTTACTGCTCTATTCTATTGCTCCACACCTTAGTCCATACATGTCAAAGGCTAAACCACAGGTATAGTTTCCTCAAACAGGAAGTCTGGTTCTCTGCACTACAGGCATTTCTCACTCACCCACATCTTGAGCACATCTTGCGCAACGAAAGCTACAGTAAGGACCATTTCCTCCAAATGGCCAAAAGGAACACTACGTTTATCTGTGAAGATTCTTAAAGGTTACTCATTTGCCTTTAATGGATGATGCATTGCTTACTTTACTTGTCTGTTAACCCCCTAACTGTGAAAAGATCTGTGGACAGATTCTGATGGCATTTTCAGAATGGCTCAGAATCTGGCTTGGAACTTCGAATAGTTTTTTTTTTTGGCCACTGATTCATGGTACAACTTGTGATTTCCCCCCCCTACACAGACCTCACCTGGCAGGAGTGTTGGAGATGGCCCTGTAACCAAAGTTGTGGATCAGAAAAACTAAAAAGAATACCTCCCGCGCAATGGCCGTGTCACAGCAAAAAATAGCCAGTGCTTACATTGCATGCTTTAGTTTTTTCTTTGGGGTTTTTTCTGACAATAAGCAATGGGAGAAAGGTGAGCTGCACTGGTTGAGGTGTGGACTCTCCGAATGCTTTTCTAGCTACCATTGCCGTGCAGAGCCTTTCAGTGCTACTGAAACCTTTGACCGGGCCCAGGACAGAGTCATCTGAAAGGGCCCCAAACCCAATTCATACAATGTAATGAGGACCCAATTGTTGGCCCCCTCTCTGCCTGGGACGAGTGATGCCTTTACCTGATAGGTGGCGGCGTCCAGGTTGGAGAGGGCCACATAGAGCAGGTTGTTCTGTAGCGTGTAGATGCCAGAGGGGATGGCCAGCTTCAGGGTCTCCACTGGCTTCTGGACAATCTCCTGCCTCAACAGACTGTTCAGGGCACGCATACTGTAACCTGATGGAGAGAGAGAGAGAGAGAGAGAGAGAGAGAGAGAGAGAGAGAGAGAGAGAGAGAGAGAGAGAGAGAGAGAGAGAGAGAGAGAGAGAGAGAGAGAGAGAGAGAGAGGGAGAGAGAATGAATTGTGGTTAAAACAACACACCAAACAAAGCTAATAAGAATCTCGTACCAAACAATGAGAGGGAGGAGGGGCAGACACAAAGTGTGACAAGGTGTGTGCAAGAAAGACATGAAGAGAGGGGGGGTGAGGGTTGGGGAGAGAAAGTAACCGAGTGTGACAAGGTGTGTGCAAGAGAGAAATGGAGAGAAAGAGGGAGATGGGAGAAAAGAGAAGGACAACATTCCAAGTGTGATGAAAGTGTGTAATGTAATACTGGATGCCAACAATAGCGCACAGTTGCTTGTTGACACCAAAACCTCTGGATTTTTACTATCCATGGTGTTTGGTATTACTATTACACCCTGCTGATCTACAACATTTGATCACAAGCAGACTGCCATCACTGGCTTCAGTATGAGCATACTGTAGGGTCCACACAACACATAGCAAAATCAGCATTTCACCATAACTTATTGAGTTCATCTTGTCAAACTACACACAGTATAAATGGGTGTATGTACAGCTATGGGTGTAGGTTATTATTAGGGATGCACCGATACCACTTTTTTGAAAACCGATACAAGTACGAGTACATTAATGTGTGTACTTGCCGATACCGAGTACCGATACCGATACCTTTTACCACCAAAATACAATGAAAATAAATGCATGGCCTTGTTTTTTTCAACATGTGATATTTTTATTGTCAATTTCCATGTAGATTTAAATGTTAGTAAATGTATGAGATGGCACTTTTTTCCATGCTCATTTCAAGTCCACAGAACATGATAAGATTGTTTTGAGTAATAGTAGTACTCATAGCTGGTATCGGCAAGTGCTTGATGAGTACGAGTACGAGTACGAGTATAATGAGCAGTATCGGGAGCCGATACCGATACCAATATCGGTAGCGGTGCATCCCTAGTTATTATAAAGGTATTATATCCAGTGGCAGCATAATCCCCTGTTATAATGTGGTCAAATACAGAGATAGGGCACAATTTTGCTTGAAAGGTGAATTCCGCTTTAAGAGTAGCACTAGATGAGTGCATTTGAAATGAGCAAATAAAGGCGCCATCAAGTTAACAAAACAAAAGCGTCTCTTAAGTCTTATCAAACAAGGCCATGGACGTAGCGTACCAACAATGTCAAACAATAATGGCTAAACACCCTCAGTATCAGTATTTAGATAAACAGAAGGTTACACCCAAATCACTTGAGGTGAACTAGCAGCTTGGAACAATGGGAACATCATTGTATGGTTACTGGTTCCGCCACAGCACTGTGGTGAGGTTGTCTGGTTAACACAATGTTCATTTCACATGAAATAAGACACCTTGGCACCCGACCGACACAGATTTCAATCAAACTTGGTGTGCCTTTTTAGTAGCAAGGCAGCACCCAAGAACTGCATGTGTGTGAATCGGACACCAATATTAAGGGGAGAAGTATGATTGAAATCTGTGTCGGTCGGGTTCCAATGTGTCTGATTTCATGTGAAATGACCCACAAGTGAGATAGTCTGGAGGCTACCTATGCCATTTCTCGTAGGAAAGGTGAGGTTTACAATTGCCCGTGGCCGTTAATTGGGCGTTACGAATGTGAAATGACCCATAGGTCACTAATCAGAAAAAATATTTGAACTCCTGCACACTGACTGACAGCCCTAACACTGACCATTTAGCTCTGAAGAAGACAGTAGTCGCAACGCGTCAGCCCATTTAATTAAAGGCTTTTTAACTTCACCAGCAGTGTGCCTTGGAATCTTTGGCAGACCTTATCAACAGCCACAACTGGAGCTAAGTCTGACCATAATTTTAAGAAACTGACCATTTAGCTTTTACTTTATTCACAGTGCTTCGGTCTAGGACTGAAACAGAATGACTAAAGTAAAAGAGAAATGGTCAGTGTGCTGGAGTTTTATAGCTTTTTCCTGTCCATTTCAACACATCATGCCGTCCCTATTTAAGCTTCTCTCCCCCTGCCATCTGCCAGAGGGGCCTATTTGCATTCACCTTGACACTGTTTACTTTGCTCATGTGGTTGATTGCCAACCCAGAATCCTATAGTAGGGTTATGACACACACACACACACACACACAGACGCGCACACAGACGCGCACACGCACACGCACACGCGCACACGCACACGCGCACACGCACACGCGCACACGCACACACACACACACACACACACACACACACACACACACAGCTGGACCTTGCTTTCTGTGGAATAGAGCCCATAGAACTGCCTTCTACTTTCACTATTCACGTGTACAATTCACACTATACACACATTAAAAATGAGGCATACTCCATTAAGGAACATTTCCTTTCACTCAAAGACTCAGTACTGCATTATGACTTGGACAAGCACTGTGGTAAATTACTGCCATTAGACGCATATCAGAGATAATCATTTACAATCTTGTTTAATACATCACGTGATGTCAGGCATATAGCCACTCCCTAACAGGACTGTGGGTGGCTTTTGGCGGCCTGTAGCTGAAGTCGTCAGACGGTCCCCAACCTTCAGGCACCGTCTCCCGACATCACCTCCAGGCCAAATATTGAGGAAAATTCTAAGCTACTGTCATTAGACGCATGTCATGAGATCATCATCTACAATCAGTTACTCTTCATACCTATTTGACATTAACTTGAACACAGACAGATACGTTTGTCACACAATCCTCCACGGGTACATTGTGGTGGTTGTACCATGCTAAGGTGGTATATCGGGACTCTCCTGGAAGGCGAGACTGGACAGGACTTGTCGTTGTTACTTTAGAGTGGCATTGGCAACCAGAACTAAATGTTGGAGGTTATTAAGGGTGCAGAATTTAAATGTGTGCGCGTCACCCATAGAGATGACCCAAAATATTGTGAGCCGGCGGACGGACAGACAAGCAGACAGACAGGGTCATTGCAATAAGCAAACAAAGAAACTAAAACCGAAAGTTGTGAAGAGGGCCCACAACAGGGATGTTGTGATATACACTAAGGGGCCGGGGCTCAAAACATTTTCATTCAGGAATGCCGCAACTTCTAGCCATAAAGTCAGTATATAGAGAACACTGGTGACGAACACAAAAAAAACTCACTGTGCTCTTTGAAGACCAGCATGACACAAGCGATGATTTTCAGCAGTTCAGCAGTCACCACGGCGGAGGAGGCCAGGTATCGCGGTCCATCCCCTTGCAGAGTGCGGGAGTAGCGCATGGTCAGCACCAGCGACGTAGTCTGGAAGACCAGCACACCTAGAGACAGGTACTTCAGGCGCGCAGAGCCCGAAGCCATCTTTTCAGGTTGGCAGGATTCGGTTCCACTTTCAGGGTTTTCTAAGAGGGATACCCGTCTGACCAAATAGAGAGGAGAAGCAGTGTTAGACAATTAAGGCAAAACTTGGTACACTCTGTAAAGGCACTACAGTAAAATATACGAGTGGTAGGATAAAGATGATGTAAAATATAATACCTAATAGCCATGAAAATAGAAGAGGCTAACGGTCAATGACAAATTGTAGCTATGTAAACACACATGATGTGGCAGTTTTGGCGAGAGGAACCTGGGCTAACTTCACGTCTACGAGCAACAACCACTGCACTGTATTTCGGTGGACCTTCCAGGAATCAGTATCCTGTTTGCCCACAGGTAGAACTACCTCTAGCCACGTCATTAAGCCTGTAGAGCTACATTTTTGATGAATGCCCTGCTGACAGAGTGCAGGCACACCCGTGGCATGTGAACGGGGGCTAGGTAAACGGATACATTCAGAATAAGTAAATCCATTTTAAACAGAATAGCCTACCAACACAAAATCACAACTGCTGCAGATATCACAAAGTTTTCGAGCGAAATTGTTTCTTATCTGGCACATAGCACGTGCAATAAACATTTTTGACCCCCTGTCATTCCTACTTGAGCGTCAAACTCGCAGCAGGAGGTAGATGGTGATATCTTTGGGTTGAGACAGTGCTAGAACACAAAAAAACAAACTCACCAAAGTCGAAGAAAACTGGTACCAGGACCTGGAAAATGTAGCTCTGCAAAAGGTTGCTAAAGTCCGCTATCTGGCGTTGGTGTACGCAAGCATCCATTCATTCTAGCAGTCCACACAAACCAGTTTCCGTATTTGGTTTACTATATCCATAGCTTGAAACTAAAAACAGGTTTCGCAAGTGACTGAAGTGTCACCAAATTTTCAGCTAGGTGGCTAAGCAACTTAGCTCACCTCGCAAAAGACGACACATTCAATCAATGCGTCGTCTTTATTGCAAATATTATCCGGGCTTCCATAACTATGTTGATAACTCAGCCCATGTAAACGGTAATCTATACGATTAAGACCTTATATCTGCTCAAGTTCACAACTTATGATAAATCTCAAACAGTGGCACTTCCTGATTACCCTCTTGTAACATATATCTATGGTAGCAACGACGACAACAGAGCACCCATTCAAAACGATGCAGTAGCACATACACGACCAGCTACCGCCCACTGCTGTCTTGGCATGTAAATGATTCTAGTCGTAGACTGTCAGGCGTTGGGTGAGTGCACATTCAATCTCCAATGCAAATAGATCATCAACCACTTTACTACAAAAGGAGTTCAAACAGCTCTGCAGAATCAAAGAATATTGATGATCGATGGTTCAGCTCCAATTCTATTTCAAAACAATTAGGCCTACTTTTTTTTAGCCAATATATTTTAGATTGAATTGTAGTAGGCTTGCAAATGCTTAAAACAATATTGAAGTCTTAGTGAAAGACACTACATTTACTGATTTTGCCTGTTTTTTTAAACAGCAGTGGAACTTGTCAGTTGTCAGTCACACAGTTGCAGTGCTGATATCCTGTAGCATTGGCATAATCATTCCTATAGGTAATATAATAAATATAATCCGTGCATGTACAGAGTCAGAGAGTGCATTATGAAGAAATACGAAGTCTGTTATGCAGTTTCACCGATAACATTTGGGCCACCTTTATGAGCTACACATGTCCCATTTTGTGCTTATAGTTTTGTTAACTAACTTACGTACTTATTATCACTGGCCCTCTTTTTAAGAGCATCCAATTTTAATTTTATTTGTTAATAATATGTGAAGAGCTTCATTGCAAAATGACGTTTATCCAATCTGGGACATTTTGGAAAATGTACATTTTTGTATTGTTCATTGCAAAATGCATTTTTATAAAGGTTTAAAAAGTATGTTCTCAAAATATTTGAATGGCAAGAATTCACACAAAGTACATGATAGGATGTCTGAACAGACATTTTAAATAACAAAATGCAAGTGTTCAAAAGAAAAGAAAAACACCAACACAGGCACAGTTTCATGTGTAGATCCTAACAACTTTATTTGTTGATTCAAACATTGGCAAATCATTTCCCCGCTTGTTGTTACTTTGGACTTGTTTAATTTATTCACAAGATTCAACGACTGCTGCTGCACAAACGGGAGAGATCTACTTCATATGAGACATACACATTTATATAAGATTTTTATATATAATATACCGTATATATTTGGTTAAAAGGTACAAGTTTCATTGAACATCCTTAAAAAGTTTATTTACAGCATTAAAAAAAAATCCTTGCATAATATTTAAGTGATACTGTAACACCATGCTCTTAGAGCCCTTGCTGATTCAATCTTGGGATTGGAGGACCTGTGGAGTACCCGAAGAACATGGTTAAGTTAACCATGCACCGTATGTGACAACCTAAACTAAAGTTAACCTACAGGAGGTGATAAACCTGCTAATAGATACCCAACAGATGACATTTAGCTCTTCTATTAGATTATTAGGCCATTAGATTGTTTTACCACTACCCCAAAGGTTAACTTAACCAGGGGTGCATTACAATACCATGTATGTGACAAATAAAATTACTTGAACTTGAACTTGATTTATGGAAAGCGTAGTTGCTAACTATATTAGCTACTTTGTTGGTTGCAATGCAATTTCCCATTGGCAACTACCAAAGTTACTAACTGCTAACAACTAGGCTTTCCAGAAATGTCGCCATGGTTTACTACTGAGCCAGGTTCTTTGAATACTCCCCAGTCCTGAAGGCACACAACAGATACAGGTCGACATGTTTTTTTTTGACACCCTTAAAGCAAAGACTCATAAGTGCCATAGAGAGAATTGGTAGGGGTCAACTCTGATTCATTTACACACGACCTCCAAAAAAAGGCATATGATTTGACCTATTTGAAAGCAAATTGTGGTAAAACATGTCGTGTATAACAACACAATAAGACTAAAAGCTAAAATAAAATAAAAGTAATGCTATCCTTCTACCCATTATTGCTTTGCTTTCTTTTCTAGAACAAGGTCAACACAGTTAAGACAGTCCCCTGTGTACCGTATGTGTGTATGATTTTCTTTTTTTTAACATACTGATGAGTAGCTTTCGGTAGAATATGTAACACTGTCCCCATCCTTAGTTTCAGAACATTTTGTGTTGTTTTTAACCCCACATATCAATCTTGACCCACTGACAAAATGTAGGGGGAAAAGGCACTTGTAGATAACTACAATTTAGAATTTTGGTTGTTGTACCCATTTGGTCTACAGAAACTGATTGTACTGATCACAAGGACCCCCCCAAAGAAAAGAAAAATACAAAGCATGTCGAACTCCCCATAGTACAACTAAGCCTTAAAGTACAATGTTTGTCAAAAGCAAGTAAAACCGGTGCACATTATAGTGAATGAAAATAGTACACTCAATGATTTGGGACGAGAACAATCTTTTCAGTAAAAAAACATGCAATTTTTGCTTTCAGCTGAGAAGAGCAGTACAGTTGACATGTAATACAGTAACAGTTAGGGTGTTGGGTAAAACAGGCACCATGTCTTCGTTGAAAAAATAAAATCTCAATTGGGACGATACTAAGTTGGCCTCCATTTATTGTAACTCTTAGCACTTTTCTTTACCGAAACCAAAACAATTATCTCATCTAATCTCATGTCACTCCTACACCACGTGTGTACCACAGTACATATTTCTCCCAGCTGCGCCCCTGCCCCAGCTGCCTCCAATACTATGGTAAGTCAGTACCAAAGCCTCCAGTAACGTAGCAATAATCACAGACCGTAATTTCACCATCGTTGCCTGAACAAGATTCTTGTCTCCATCACTAGAGTACAGAGGAATTTAGTGCCAATTAAAATAAAGTACCCCAATGGCTGTACCGTCCCATTTTGTAAAATGGACTGAGCAAAAAAAAAAAAAAAAAAGACAGTAACAAAGATGCACCAACATTTGAGAGTGGGGGAAATATACACATACATACAGTATATAAATGAAAAGAAGCTAGAAGTCAAAATGATGTACACCACAGTTGAGCTTAGAACCACCTTATGTTTAAAAAGGCTGTGCCTATGTTTGTGGTATTTGTGCAGATCTCTCTTTCTCAAAAGGCAGTTATCAGTGAAACCAAAATCTGAATCCACCATTGAAGGGAAAAAAAACATATCACCATCATTCAATGTTTCTGCTGAGAACATTACAGGCAGTTTTTAGATAATACCTCTCCTAAAGCAGGCTGACCCATCATAAAAGACAAAAATGATAGTCATTAAATTAACAAAGACTGAATACACAGAGAAGTACTAACTCAATTGACATGAATGTTACATAACAAGAAAACAAAAAAAAGGAAAGAAAAAAAGCTTTTTTGACCAAATATCCTTCACAATGTAAAAACCACAAGTTTAAAAAGAAGAATGAAAAACCCCAGCCCACCAAGGGCAGTGGAAAGTGTCCCTTGTTCTGATAGCCACAGTTACATCCTGCTCCACGGACAGATGGCACAGTTCTCCTTTCGACCGTGGACATTTACGTGTACGTTTTCCAAAAGTCACAGTTTCGTCCACTTAGGTTTGTTTTTGCAACAGTCCTTAATCTTTACTCTTTTTCCATGCGATTGTTTTATGCTGATCCACAGGTCAAGACTTAGACTTTAGGCTTAGACTTAAAGCGATTGCCTACATTGAATACATTTGCCTGCCTACATTGAATACATTTTACGTTTTTTCCATTTTCTTACTTGGGCACACTGTGGCAGTATTACAAAGAGACTCAGTAACTATATATACACACACTCATACACACACACTACCAATACTGAAGTGCATAGTAATTAAAAGGAAAACAAAAAACAGAAACTTGGAAGAGACAATAACTAGTGGGATATAGGATTTTAAGACAAAGAGAGAGAGATCTTCCTTAATAAACAAAAACAAAATAAAAAGCATTAAAACACTGTAGTTTCCACCAGCACACTGTCTTGGGGCACAGCCAGGTCTGGGGGTCCATTTCCCCAAAACCATAGCGCCTAACTAAGTTAGCTACTGTATTGGTTGCAATGCAATTGCCTACTGCCTAACAAATGAGTTCAGTACCGGTGCTATTACCTTAACTATTTTGCCAGCTGCAACTGAATGCTATTGCCCATTGCAGACCAAGTTGCACAGTACTGCAACTTCCCATTGCCAACCAAACAGACTGCTAACTAGCTAGCTTGACTACGATCTTGTGAAAGGCCCCAGCCCAGCCCAGCCCACACCAGACTCAGTGAGTGCTGCTCATACATACATACATGCGTGCATGCCATGCATGCGTGGTGGGAGGCAGTCTATAGAAAGGGAAGCGTATGACGCTCTGTTGTTAAGACCCTCAGCTCAGCTCAGCTCAGGCGTAGACGCTGCTGCGCTGGGGCTGCTGTTGTGCCTGCGACGCCCCCTGCTGGCCCGCTGCTTGCGGCGCCTGTGCAGAGGCCGCCACCTGCAGCTGCAGCTGCGACTGCTCGGGAATGTGTGTGCGGCACGACGGCGGCGGCGCGCTGAGCGTGTGGCCCGCGTGCGTGCCGGTGGTGGTGCCCAGCGGCGTGGGGCTGGTGGTGACGTCCGACCAGTCCGAGTTGGAGTGGGGCGAGGAGGAGGACCAGGGGTCGGGGGACTCGGGCGACGGGGTGAGGTAGGGGTGCTCGCTGGGCGGCTGGCCCGCCGGGTGGCCGGGCGTGGTGCCCTCCGAGCCGTTGGTGGTGTAGCTGTGCTGGGAGGGCGGCGTCGGGTACTTATCCACGGGGCTCTGCAGCGGCTGGTAAGGCGGCAGCTGCCGACCCTGGCCGGGGCCCTGCCCATCCACCATGCCCATGGCCATCGAGTGGTTGTGGTTGTGGCTGTGGTTGTGATTATGGCTGTGGCTGTGCGAGTGGGGGTGGGAGAGGGTGTGCGCCATGCCGTGCGCCAGGCCCATGCCGTCGGGCATGGGGTACATCTGGGCGCAGTGCAGGTGTGCGGCGGAGCCCTGCTGGGGGTGCCCCTGCGGGCCCTGGCCCCCCATCTGCCCTTGGCCCAGCTGGGACTGCTTCAGCAGGGCCTGCCCGCCGCCGGGCATCATCTGGAAGGTGACGATGGGCGGCAGCTGCTCGCGGCTCATGGTGATGTTCATCAGGCCGGGGCTGTGGTGCTGCGACAGGCCGTGGTGCGCGGCCGAGCCCATGGCGTGGTGCGGGGTCATGGTGCCGAACATGGAGGCCGGACCTCCGTAGCCGCCACCGCCGCCGCCGGCCCCGTGCTTGCCCAGGCCCACCCAGCCCTGCTGCTGCTGCTGCTGACTGGCCAGCATGTGGCTGACGGGAGGCAGCAGCTGGCGGGAGGTGGGGCTGCTCATCAGCGGGGGAGAGGTGGCGGCTCCGTTGGCGCCTGCGACGTCTCCAGCGTACGAGTGCGGCGACTCCAGGGAATCCACGGGCGACATGGTGACGGAGCTCTCCGACAGCCCGGGACCTTTGCCGTTGGTGGATGCGTTGGCGGCAGCAGCCGCGGAAGCAGCGGCTGTGCCATTCATGCCTCCTGCTGCTCCTCCTCCTACACCTCCTGATGCCCCGGCACCTCCTCCTCCTGCTCCTCCGACTGCTACCATAGGTATAGCTGCTCCTCCGTTAGCCGCCTCTCCTCCGGCCGGCTTCTTCCTCCTCTTAGCCTTCATGTCTTTCAGCTCCTTAGGGCCTCCTCCTCCACCTCCACCTGCGCCTCCTCCGTTCACTTTGGCGTTGCCTCCTCGTCGGTTCTTCTTGCCCTGCGGGCCGGGCCTCATGCCCATGAAGCCTCCGGCCCCGTCGCACACCATGGAGTGGCCCCCTCCTCCGCCGCCCCCCATGTGCGGTGGGCCCGCGTGGGGGCTGTGCACCAGGTTGTACTGGTCCAGCAGCCGCACGATGTCGTGGTGCATGCGCTCCTGCGCGGTGTCGCGCGGCAGCCGGTCCAGGTGGTCGGTGATGTCGCGGTTGGAGTAGTGGTCGAGCAGCACCTGGGCCGCCTCGAAGCTGCCCTCCCGCGCTGCCAGGAACAGAGGAGTCTCCTCCTGAGAGAGCAGAGCAGAGGAGAGCAGAGGAGAGCAGAGCCGAGGAGAGGAGAGGAGAGGAGAGAAGATGAGATGAGAGGAGATCAGATGAGAGGAGAGGAGGGGAGAGGAGAGGAGAGGAGAGGAGAGGAGAGGAGAACAGAGATGAGATGAGATGAGATGAGAGGAGAGGAGAGGAGAGGAGGGGAGAGGAGTGGAGAGGAGAAGAAGAAGAATGAGAGAGGAGGAGAGGACAGGAGAGGAGAGCAGAGCAGAGGAAAGGGAGAGAGAAAGAGTTAGATGAGAGGAAAGGAAGGGAGGAAGAAGAAATTGAGGAAAGGAGAAGAGACGAGAGGAGAGGAGAATAGAGAGGAGAGGGTGGAGAGAGGGGGAATAAGATGGAAAAAAAGAAAAGAGAGGAGAAAAGAAAAAGAGACGAAAGGACACAGGGTGAAGGGAGAATGAAGAAAATACAGAAATAGAAGGGGAGAAGAGAGGCGTAAGGAAGAACAGACAGAAATAAATGGTGAGGGGTGAGGGAGAAGACAGGAGAAATAAAAAAGACAAAAAAGTGGAAAGGGAGGAAGAAGAGGGGAAAAGGCACAGATGTAATGCACAGAGGGAGAGTAGGTTAAGAGTGGAGAAGGGGAGAAATGAAGAGAGAGAGAGAGAGAGAGAGAGACACAGAGAGAGAAGATGAGAGGAGAGGAGAGGAGAGGAGAGAGAACAAACAGAACAGATGCTTGAGACTAAATTCACAGCTGGGATCTTTAGGCACCTGCAGACATTACCATCCTGACAGCAGAAAAGATCCATCTGACTAGGCTCATTTCACACAAGTGCAAAAAAAAAGAAACGCTAGTTCTAAAATTTAAAAAAAGGCTATTTGGCGTGGCTGCTGGAACAAAATGGCAGGAGAACTTTCTAAAAATTAACTGTTTTACATAAGGCCTCCAAATGGTGTACTGTAGACGTTACCTACTGTGCTGACTCAGCGATTACTGTAAAAAAGCGCAGGCTAATGTATAATACGTCTGCACACACCAATCCTGACTAGTGGGTAAAAAATATGATGGTACCCTGTAACAAAGCGGCGGTGTGTATATATTTGGAAATCATACCATATTTTTTTGTTTCTCAGCGTTTGAAAAATTGCATTTGAAAAATCAGCATTTTTTGCTCTTTTGCAGAGGCAGGGACATCGACCTCTGCAGTTTTTTGTTGCCATAAATACTACAGTACAAGGGCCGCAGGGAATGAGAGAACGGGGTAGAGGAGGGGAGGGGAACAGGCCGGGGAGAGGAGAGGAGAGGAGAGGAACAGGCAGACAGAGTTGGAGAGGAGAGGAGAGGAGAGGAGAGGAGAGGAGAGGAGAGGAGAGGAGAGGAGAGGAGAGGAGAGGAGAGGAGAGGAACAGGGGGGTAGAGTTGGGGTAGAGTTGGGAAGGGGGGAGGGGAGGAGAAGAGGCAGGCAGGTGATGCTGGCTGAGGCTGAGAGACTGTGAGTCTGTGGTCCTGGAAAGCTCACCTTGTTGTCCTGCATATCTCGATTGGCTCCGTTCTTCAGCAGCACCAGAACAGCCTCCACATTGTTGACTGCGGCTGCCCAGTGCAGAGCAGACTTGCCTGAGAGGGAAATGGATAACAGGGTGATGACCATGGTAAAACTTTCAGACAGACAAAATGAGAGTGACAGAGCTATGGGATAGGGAGAGAGAGAATGGGAGATGGGCACACAAAGAAAAATATAGGTAGGTAGGTAGGTAGAGAGAGAGAGAGAGAGAGAGAGAGAGAGAGAGAGAGAGAGAGAGAGAGAGAGAGAGAGAGAGAGAGAGAGAGAGAGAGAGAGAGAGAGAGAGAGAGAGAGAGAGAGAGAGAGAGAGAGAGAGAGAGAGATGGAAAGAGAAGGCTAATGGATGGACAGATGGACAGAGAAAGGGGGAAATGTTGGAGGGGAGAGGGAGGGAGGAAGAGGCGGAGGAATACATACAGAGATGGGATTTGTATGAAGGTGTATCTTACCGTGGTCATCCACAGTGTTGAGAGATGGAGAGAAAGAGAGATTTGCATCAAGGTATAGCTTACCATGGTCATCCACAGCGTTGACGTCGGCGTGGCAGTGGACCAGCTCCTCCACCATGCCCTCCACTGCCAGCCGAGCGGACAGGATCAGGGGCGTGGTGCCGTCGTTCATGCGGGCGTCCAGCTCCGTCGCCCGGTTACGGATCAGGATCTAGTACAGAAGAGACCCAACACATGTCAGTCAGGTGGGGTTGTATAGATCACAATAGGCTTTTGCACACCTTAAATCGAAGAAGTGTAAACCAAAGGTTCAATGTGGCCCCCAGCTGTGTCCTCAACGAGCCCCAGTGAGAAACACTATAAGAAACGTAATGTGAGCTGTTAGTCGAATCCCTTACCTGGAAGACTCCCTCTACATCGGAGATGACTGCTGCGTCAGCCTGATCTCCAAAAATTCCGTGCTCCTGGACACGGATGTTAAGGACACGAAATCCGTGTACAGGAGCACGGATTTTGCCAAAATTCCGTGCTCCTGGGCACGGAATTGTTTTCCGTGATGGGCACACAGAACTGCTTTCTATAGGCTATTACCACAGCACTGTGTTAACTCACTCATTAGAAAATACATACCAAATGCTAATCCTAAACAAAATAATGCTATAGCAATTTAAGTTGTGCCCTGACCAAAACATTCCCTAAACTTAACCTGTCATTAAAGACATATTTTTGAGAAATACCTTTTCCAGTTGGTTGCTAGGCTATCAAATTCATATATTGATTGAAAGAAAACTAGCTGTGCCCAGACCAAAACAATCCCTAACCCTAACCTGTCAGTAGGAAAAAAAGAAATTGAGAAAAAATGTTAGAAATTAGAAAAATCCTGAGAAAACACAAGACTGTGGAAATATAGAGCTGTGGGAGTAATCTATAGAGAGAGCACTTCTTTGTGTCCATCACGGAAAACAATTCCGTGTCCAGGAGCACGGAAAACAATTCCGTGTCCAGGAGTACGGAATTTTGGCAAAATCCGTGCTCCTGGACACGGATTTTGTGCCCTTAACATCCGTGTCCAGGAGCACGGAATTTTTGGAGATCATGTTGGCTGCGTGCAGTGGGGAGCGTTCCATGTTAAAACATAACTTTTTCTATTCTATTCTATTCTACTCTATTCTATTCTATATATGATGGAATAAAATGATATACTTAATATAATGTGATGGTAATGTGGTAATGGGAAAGGACATTGGTCCGCATGGCTACCTGGAAGACTCCCCGTGTGTCCCCCATGTATCCGTATTAAGTAATGTAATGTGATGTAATTCTGCTGTTCCTGGCTGTCCACCTACCTGGAAGACTCCCTGTGCGTCGGCGGCCACGGCCGCGTGCAGCGGGGTGCGTCCCATGTTGTCGTGCGCGTTGGGGTCGGCGCCGGCGTCCAGCAGCCTCTTGGCGGCGTCGGCCCGGGCGTAGCGCGCCGCCAGGTGCAGGGCGGTCTCGCCGGTGCGGTCCGTCTGGGCCATGAGGGTGGCGCCCTGGGCGATCAGGTCGCTGATGACGTTGCTGCCTGCCTCGTCGGCGCCGCTCTCCTCCTCCTCGTCGACGAAGCTGCCGCACTCCACGCCGCTGCTGCGCAGGGAGGCCAGCATCAGGGGCGTGAAGCCGTCTGTGGAGAGCAGGAGAGAAGAGAAGAGAGGGAGGGGGAGAGACGCACATTTCAGACAATTTCAACTCATTTCAGTGCTCTTTAACGTCTTGAGCCTCCCAACGTCTTGACCTCATCATAAGCCTCCCAACGTCTTGACCTCATCATAAGCCTCCCAACGTCTTGACCTCATCATAAGCCTCCCAACGTCTTGACCTCATCATAAGCCTCCCAACGTCTTGACCTCATCATAAGCCTCCCAACGTCTTGACCTCATCATAAGCCTCCCAACGTCTTGACCTCATCATAAGCTTGCCAACGCCTTGACCTCATCATAAGCCTCCCAACGTCTTGACCTCATCATAAGCCTCCCAACGTCTTGACCTCATCATAAGCTTGCCAACGCCTTGACCTCATCATAAGCCTCCCAACGTCTTGACCTCATCATAAGCCTCCCAACGTCTTGACCTCATCATAAGCCTCCCAACGTCTTGACCTCATCATAAGCCTCCCAACGTCTTGACCTCATCATAAGCCTCCCAACGTCTTGACCTCATCATAAGCCTCCCAACGTCTTGACCTCATCATAAGCCTCCCAACGTCTTGACCTCATCATAAGCCTCCCAACGTCTTGACCTAATCATAAGCTTGCCAACGCCCCCCTTGGTATCAAAAAATAAAATAAACCAATGCCCACTAATTGTAAATGAGCAACACCTACACTAATCTACATTGAAAACTACGCTGAGATACATTCTGTGGAGAAGAGAGAATCACTTTCAGGCAATATGTTTTATTTGGTAATGTTTGAGAGCAGTGAAAGAAGGCTGGGTGAGTGTAGATGATGATTTGGTGTAGGGCAGTGTATTGCGTTTTTAACCATGAAAGTAGTGCAGCAAATTCTGCTTCAACATGCAAATGTCTCTAAATTTCCTTCATCAAACTGAATAATACAAATACGTGTCCTTTGTATGAAATGCCACACAGAGCTATTGTCATTATCATTGACACGTTTTCTACACATGCCAATATACATGACATGAAGGGCACGGGGCAGTGGTTTAACAGCGCAGCACCTTTGATAGTGCTTTGACTTGACTACAGCACCTAGTCCATTGACATACTGCTTTTATTACTTTCTATTAGTATCAGGTACCAGATGTGAGCATAGTACCTGGTCCTCTGACACAACTATTTGAACTTCTACTCATATTTGTACTTGGAGCACAGTACCTGGGGCTTTGCCAATACTATCTTTACTCTGTATTAATACTTGCGCTAGGCTTCACTACTGTACCTGGTCCTTTGACGTTGACGTCCAGGCAGTCGAGGTCCAGGTCAGCCTGTGGTGGGGTGAGGGAGATGTCTGCTGCCTTGCGGTGCTGCAGGGTCCACTCACGCCTGTCCACCGCACCATCCATGGGCAACAAGGGCTTGTCCTCCATCTGCTGAGGAACCAACTGTATGGGGGGTGGAGACAGTGGGTTGAGGTTGAGGGTGGATTGAGGATGGAGGTGAAGAGGGTGGAGGATCTAGATACTGTAACAAGGCCACTAACATAGAAGACAAAAGTGTCAATAGGTGACTACTGCATACTTAAGATTTGATGTATGTCACTTCAAGTATGTATCTTGTTATTACATTTGGCTTCTTATTATGACAACTTACTTAACCCATTGATGCCTGATGTTGCATTGCGCAACATTGGCCCTGGCGCCTGGAGCTGCATTACACAACATTCAGGCTCATGAGACTTGAGGCAACTTAATTAAAAATATCTGTTTTTTTTAGATGAATGAATACATTCTCATGAAAGATGAGGTTCTTAGCATTTAAATGCAACTAATTGCATATTTTTATAGGCTGAGGGCAGCTTTTCCTAAAAAGGGCTCAGGCATTCAGCACCCTTTTTTGCAGGTGCCTTAGGCGTCAATGGGTTAAAATATTTTTGGGGCCTTTTTAAGTCTTTATTTGTTTTTCAAGATAGGACAGTGGAGGGGAGACAGGAAGCGAGTTGGGAGAGAGACAGGGGAAGGATCGGGAAATGACCCGGGCCGGAATCAAACCCGGGTCGTCGGCATAGCAGTCCAGTGCACAGCCGTTAGAGCCACGGCTGGGCCTTATTATGACAACTCTAACATCTTTTTAAAAGTTCATAGTGCAGTCCTGCAGTACAGTAGTGTATAAGAGCTGATCGGGAGTGGTCGGGAGGTAGAGACAGATACTCACCCTGGGCTTTTTGGGCGGGTGCTCCTCGTCCGGCCAGCACTGGCCCTGACTGCCATCCATCAGCACCTCCTGAGTCTTCTGCATGTTCCTGCAGACGGAGAGAGGGAAGACACAAACACAGAGGGAGTTACGCAAAGATTCCTTGCGGATTAAAAAAAAAGGAGTATTGCAAAGATTACACTGAAGTTGAGAATTTAAATTTTAAATTTAAATTTAAATGTAAATTTGGTAGTTTGTGTAGCAGAGAGAAATACACTTGACTATGACCACTCGCATGATAATATTCAAAAGCGACATTCTTTGAAACAGTGATTGATATTTTTGAGATATACAGTATTGTACTGTACTTCCAAGGCAGCCATTGTATGTTAGTATGTGCATGGTGTGTGTGTGTGTGTGTGTGTGTGTGTGTGTGTGTGTGTGTGTGTGTGTGTGTGTGTGTGTGTGTGTGTGTGTGTGTGTGTGTGTGTGTGTGTGTGTGTGTGTGTGTGTGTGTGTGTGTGTGTGTGTGTGTGTGTGTGTTACTTTGAGACCCGCATTGGTGGATCATAACTGGGCATTATTGTAACTAACATTTATGTCCCTTTTAAGTAGTTAAAATGTGTGTATATGTGTGTGCACATGAGTACTGACTTAAGGCTGAAGTCGTCCTGTCCGACAGGCTCGCGGCGCTTGCTGTTGTTGTTGGGCAGGAAGCCGTCGGGCAGCCACAGGATGCCGTGCTTGCGCTTCCTCTTGGCGGCCAGCACGCCCAGCACCAGGATCACCAGGATGATGGCCGCCGCCACCGCACACAGGTACAGCCACTGAGGAGATGAGGCCGATACTGATGGGTCACCTGGATAAGCGGTTGAGGAGAGAGGGAAAGAGGGAAGGAGTGAGTGAGAGAGAGAGAGAGAAATATACAGAGAGAGAGAGAGAGAGAGAGATAGAAGGGGGTATGAGAAAGGAGGTGAAGGGGTGGAGAGAGGAGGTGAATGAAGAGAGAGAAAGAGCAAGCGAAGAGAGAGTGGAAGAGAGGGAGGGATAGAGACAGAGGGAATTAGAGAAGCAGATAGAGAGAAAGACAGACGGGGAGAAACAGAGAGAGAGAGAGTGATTGAAACAGAGAAACAAGAGCAGACAAGTTTCCCGTTAGAACACCTGGTTTTGAAGCATGACTCAGCACATCCACTAGCCAGCATGACAGGTGTGCAGAAATATAGAGGAGAACAGGTACAGTGCAGACGCTCAGGTGCTCCTAAAGCTTTTTATTGTTTTTATTTCACCTAAAAAAGCAACTGTCTCAAACGGTTAAAGCACTGTAGTGTTAAGCAAGGGACCCAGGTTCGATTCTGGCCCTAAGTCCTTTTCCGGTCCTCCACCCATCTCTCCCACTCACTTCCTTTCACCATCTCACACTGTCCTATCAAATATAGGCATAAACCCCCCCTAAAACACAATTTCCCGATCCTCCCCTTTCTAGTCTCTCTCCCACTCATTTCCTGTCCCACAATTCACTATGGACTGTCCTAACAAAGTTGAATACCCCCCATAAGTTAAAAAAAGAATACTATTCTGCATGAATATACAGCATACATGAAAAAAATAAAAATAAAAATAAACCGTCTGAGAAACTTACTGCCCACAGAGTAGACGGGGTAGGAGAGTCCAGTCTTCAGGTACTCGGCTGCGATGAAGGAGGCGGCCTGCTCGGTGTTGTCGAAGCATTCTTTAGAGGCCTCCACGCACTTGCGGTTGTCAATCTCCAGGTAGACCTTGGAGCTGCATGGGCCAGAGGAAAAGGACAGGAGAGGAGGGGGAAAAAAGAAGATTTCCAGGCAGACAGGTTAGCTTTCCGATGACACAGACAGAGGGGAGAAGTGCAGCATCAGGTGTGGTAGGGTACTGGGTCATGAACAGGTGAAGTCATTCATGCTCAGTCATGTCATCTGCTGCTGACTCATGTCGTGCACTCTTTCATTCATATCACTGGATAGCTGACAGTCGGGGCATAGATAGAACGGCTGCCATAGACTGGCACAAGCATTTTACAAATGAATGTGTATGCTACCTGTAAGGACTGTAAATTTCAGCTTCACATAGCATTATGTCATGTATGCATTACGATGTGCTCTGATGCGACATTACAATGTTAAGTCGTGATGTGCTGAAATGAAGTGCAATGTATCTGTAACTTTCTGAAATGTAATATACAATAAAATGAATATGTGTAATACATATAAGGCGATGTATCCACTCCTCACCCAATGGTGTCTTCTTGACCTCTACCTCCAATGTCATGTAATGTGGTGCAATATAATGTAATGTAGCATCATGTAACCTCTCCCTCCAATGGAATATGATGCAATGTAAATGTAAGCACTCCTCACCCGATGGCGTCCTTCCTGACCTCCCTCTTGCCGCGCTGCTTCATGGTGGCCCCCCCTGAGCCGCCACTTCCTGCTCCCACTAGGTTTCCGTCCGACCCGTCCTTCTCGTCTCCGTAGTAGGGGAAGATCATGGGCTGCTGCTGCTCGTCCTTCTTGATGCGCACGTTGGTGCGAAGCAGAGTGCTGAGCGAGCGTAGGAAGCCCTAAAAACGAAAGAACGAACGAACGAAAGAACAAATGAATGAATCTATTGCTTTGCACCACTATTTATCCTTCAAAAGAAAGAAAAGAGTCCTCAAATGAAGCTAAATAAAAGCTTATAGGACAGGGGCCCCATGTTGTACAGAATAGGCAATTAATATAACATGGAAAAATGGTACAATATGCAAAGCTATTATGCTATTAGCTATTATGTCAGCCTGCATTCTCTCATCACCATATGTAGCCCCATAATGCACGACTTTCCACGAGTGAAACAATGTAATAGCCGGTGAAAAGTTAACTACCATAGTACTACACTACTATGACATTACACATGATGCTTAGTAATATATTACAACTTGGTCATTGCCATTCCAGTAAGAGCAAATTTATAACAGGAGCCGTGTCTTAAGTTCAAACACAAAATATTAATAATATTATATTATATAAATTAAATATATTAATATTAAATATTAATATAAAACATAAAATATTCAAAATAGTTCATACGTAGCATAAGTTCAAACATAGCATGTCTAAGTTCAAACCCAGCATGTCTAGGTCCACACACCTTGAGGTCGCGCTCCAGCTCGTTGGGCTGCAGCAGCACCACTATCACCAGCGTGCCGTCGGCCAGCTTGGGAGTGATGTCCTCGGCACAGTCCAGGCCATCCCAGCCGCACTCCTCGTTGTTGCAGCCCTGGTTGCAGTGGCCGTTGGCGTAGTGGTCCGCGCAATACTTGTCGTACCTGCCAGGCAAAACCAGGCACAACAAGATTATTGTGTGCATAGATCAGCATGGTGTGTGTAGCGCATTTTACACAGTACTCAGACAATTCAACCTGCTTGAACTTTTGCAACTCAAAAACTGATGAAATAATAATATAATAAACACGTATTTGAAAGGATAAAACTAAACGGGGTAGAAGTAGAGAATAGGTTAAAGTCAGTATACTAAAATCCGTAAGTTCTTGTACTTGGACTTATGTTGCTGTTATATCTACAGAAATACAGAAGTAAAAATGTATTTCATTTTATAGCCCCTCTCAGCTGATGTTGCAGCTGTGTAAATTATTACTGAACATGTAGTACTGCTTGAGCTGGCCTTGCCCCAGGGCAGACTCCTGACATGATGTTTAGCTTGGTTTAGTTTGTGAGTGTGTGTTTGTGTGTGTGTGTACTCGTTATTTACTCTTTAAATAATAATAATAAAAAAACCTAACCCCACTTTGCAACTGCACTTGTTGTTCTGTATATCTCCTGTGCACTTTGTATTTGCTTGTGATGTTGGCTTGAATATGTCCTCTTTTGAAAGTCGCTTTGGTTATAAAGCGTCTGCCAAATGCAATGTAATGTAATGTAATGTAATGTAATGTTACATGTACACGTATAAAACATGTACCCTACTATGCACACTTGTATGTGTATCTTTTCACTTAAGACCACTGTCACCCCTGTTTTTCGTTTTTCACATACTTGCACGGGCTGGGCGTGGGCGAGGGTCCCTGGCACTCAAAGTTGTCGAACAGGCAGCCGGCGTTGTTGCACTCTGGGTCGCAGCGCTCGTTGCGGAACAGGTCCCAGCAGTGCACCTGCGCCGTGCAGTTCTCCCAGGGCTTGGGCCAGTGTAGCGAGCAGTCGCCGCCGTCCCACGAGCACTCCTGGTTCTTGCACAGCTGATCGCACACGCCGTCGCCCGCCATCTGGGCGCACTGCTCGTACGGGCACGCGGGCCGCGGGGACAGCATCTCGCACAGCTTGCCCACAAAGTTTGGAGGGCAGCGGCAGATCACCTGAGGTGGACAACAACAAAAAATCGTCACGACCGAGGACGTTGGCGGGGGTGGAGGGGGTTTTGGTTGAGGTAGAAGAGAAGCTCTGATTTGGGTCCTCCGTACATTGCTTGTATTGGGTAAGGGGGCCCTTTAGATTTCTCTGTCCTGGGCCTGACCAAAGCTTTCAGCAGCCCTGGTCATGACAATATATTGTGATATTACTTTTCACAGTAGGCCTACATTACAGAGATTCATGACACCAAAAATCGATTCTTAAGAAAATAAAATTAAGTTAAAGTTTGCCAGCATCCGACAACACAAACACAACCTTCAGTGCTGTTGGTTTTCATTCCATTGTGATGAGATGTAAAATTAGATTGTACACAGCAACTGGTAATAAAGCTCTCTATTTTTACACGTTTGGCCTACTGAAGTATAATGAATATCGCAATGTATTGCAGAGATACAGAATATGCACCGCAATGCATCATGACAGTATTGTATCGTGGCATGTGTCATGTGATGCGTATCGTAACGTATCGTGAATTCCTTGCCAATATCCCACCCCCTAGTCACCTGGTAGCGGTTGTTGGGGTCGGACACGCAAACGCCGCCGTTGTGGCACGGGCAGTTCTGGACCACATCGCAGTGGCTGCCCCCGAAGCCGGCTAGGCAGTGGCACTGCGGGATGCCGCCCGACATCTGGCAATGGCCGCCGTTCTGGCAGCGCACGCTGGCGCACGTGTAGCTCTCGGTCTCGTCGCAGTGGTAGCCACGGTAACCCTGGGAGGGGGAAAGAACACAAACGTTCAAAAAGAGGTTATCCAAGGGTTTTCAAGGAGTCGTATTGTAGCATTTGCAGCTAGGGCACCAACACTTACTCTCTCCACCAATTAACAGCTGTTAATTTCATGTACGGCAAAAAACATACATTCAGAGGCCAGAGGTCATCTAGGGGTCATCCAAAGGTCATACTACAGCATAGTGTTTCTCAACTGAGACTCTACAGCCCCCCAGGGGGCGATAGGGAGGCTTAGGGATTCATTGAGAAGGACGCACCTGAGAGGGGGCGGTGCTTAGATGCCATTGAGGGGCACTAGTCTATGAGGCATTGGCAGGCTTATGAGGAGGTCCAGGGGGCGTTGGAAGGCTAATGTTGAGGTCAAGGGGGTGCTTGTTAAAAAAGGTTGAGAACCACTGCTCTACCATCTAAACCTATAACTCTTACCAATAAATACTACCATACTACACTAATTAAAAAAATACTATAACAACCTATACTATAACCATAAACATGAACTCCACATACCTACATGGAGAAAAAGCTGTTGCAATTGGGAGGGAAAGTGGAAAACAGCGATCCTAGCGGTTACGTTCCAACCACCAGGGCGATCCTATTGAAACTCCCATAGACAAGTTTTTTTAAAAATCCCACAAAGATATGACGCTGAACTATCACACCAGACACATGTTTCAGCTTAGACAATAGGATGAACTACTACCTGTCGAAATCTTGAGTCATTTTTTGCCCTTTTAAGAAAAGTAGAAATTGTGCCAATCTGGTCGGAAACGGACTACAGCTCCCATCATGCTGTGCTTCGCGCCTCATTGACAACACAGAGAAACAAACGAACGCAAGTTCTTCGCGTTTCTTTCTTCACATTCTTGTAATCCTGTGAGTTCCATATTGGCGTCTTATTACACATATATACACTCGATTAGTTTGGTTTTAGCTTCTGTAGTAGATATGATGGCTTCTGTAATGACGAGTATCCACCTCTCTGGCTAATGTTTGGCTATGCTAATTACATGAAGTAAACACATCACACATGCGAGTCAGTGTAGTTCTGTATTAGCTTTTTAAAGAATATTACAATCAGCTCAGATCAGTTAAAAACAGAACATTTTACCACCTGAATCGATCAAACGGGCCAACATGCATATTATATGGCAGCCACTGCTCTTACTTCGTCGTCAGGACCAAGATGTAATTTTTTAAAGAAAAAAAACATTCATTTGATGCAGAGGCTTGAAACGTTGCCAGCAGGGGGCGATGAGATTACTTTCCCTCCCAATACACACAACACATCACACTTACAACACAGAAGCTTTATTAGACGTTAACAGAAAGGAAAACCCTTCAGAGCAAGCATACCTCACTGATGTTGTTCTGACCTCTTTGATGCAAGCATGAAGAAAATTGGATAAATATAAGTCAAATGCCGTGTTTGTCATTATGAACTAACAGCATGCACACATCAGCAGCAAAAACACATAGGCAAACAAGACATGCACTTACAACACTTAAAGCCATCCACAAGTGCCACAGTGCAAAGATCATTTAAAAAATGTTAAATGAAGCATATATTCTTTGTTAAATATGGTGTGGCAATATAGATTTAATGGCACCAGTAAGTCTTGCATATTTTTTAGTATGTCATTTTCTTTATTAATGCATGTTAATAGTTAATATATTCTTAAGTACATGTGACATCATTAACTAGGCTGCGCGGCAACAGACTAGCAGTCTAGCATCTGTTTTTTGTTGGGGCTTCGTTTCCCCCATCTACGTGTATGCCTCCTTGCCCTGATTCCTTACTCCACACTCTAACCTCACTACACAAACCACTGAACACACCACAAAACTGAACAACAAAACCACAAAATCACACTACTACACATCAAATGCACATCAAAGCAAAGCCCACACTAGGCTTCTTGCTCAGTATGACAATTGATGAGTCATGCTTTGGTATTGACTCAAAGTTGCAGAGTTGCATAAAAGCTACTGTGGAAAGTCCACTCGTGACGAAAGAGAGGAACAGAGAGTGAGAGACAGTGACGTGTGTGTGTGTGTGTGTGTGTGTGCACAAGCACACATTTGTTTGAATGTGTTATTGTGTGTGTGTTTGAATAGCTGTGTGTGTGTGTGTGTGTGTGTGTGTGTGTGTGTGTGTGTGTGTGTGTGTGTGTGTGTGTGTGTGTGTGTGTGTGTGTGTGTGTGTGTGTGTGTGTGTGTGTGTCTGTGTGTCTGTGTGTGTGCCTGTGTCTGTGTCTGTGTGTTTGGGTCAAACTCACTGGTTGGCATTTGCAGGTGTAACCTTGGCCAGAGGTCATGTTCATGGAACACACTCCGTTGTTATTGCAAGGCTTGGCCACACACAGGTCCTCCATCAGCTCACAGCGGCGACCTGGCAGACAAGCAGGGACAAGTGACGATCAGGGACAAGTGACAATCAGGGACAAGCCACACAAAGTTAACATCATTCCAACTATCTTCAGCACTGAGGACCAAGATAACCTGTTGCCTGAATTTACAAACTTACAACTTATTGTGGTATTGGAATATGTTGATTGATACCGATACGGTTCTGTCTGAGCAGGTTCATTGACAGCATATAGATTTTTTTTTATTCTGAAACAAGCATACTGGTATGGAAGAGTATAAACAATGTAGTGGTACAGTCAATTCTCTGAAAGTATAGTTGCCAGAGGTGTGTAAGTAAGTCAGTCAAGTCAATTCAAGTTACTTTATTAGTATCCGTAGGTAAACTGGTTTCACAGTTCAAGAGAGAGGTATACTAGGTATAGGAGTCCATATATAAGCTTCCAACACATAACATACGTACATGAAATCTAAAACACTCAATATGAACACATAGACAAAATTGAAATAAAATAGTCCAGTATTCCACACATTAAATAAATACTTAAATACTCCTTTTGTATTCTTCCTTTTTTATGAAAGACGTGTGTTTCTCAGGTGTTTGAGTATGGCATGTGTTACCTGTGTATCCGCGGCGACAGCGGCACTGGAAGTCGTTGGCGAGCTGGACGCAGTCAAGACTCCCAGGGGAGTGGCACGGGCGGGACAGGCACTCATTGATGTCGCCCTCACAGTGCTCGCCCGTGAAGCCCGGCGGGCACGAGCAGGTGTAGCGGCCGATGCCGTCCACACACTGCCCACCGTTCTGGCAGCGCGGGCCCTTGTCGGACGCACACTCGTCCAGGTTTTCCTCACACTGGGCACCTGATAATCGAGGTAAAAAAGTCAACAATCTTCAATGTCAAAAAATCTATGTAACAAGAGTTAGAACAGAAAATTTGACTTGTCTCCTGTTAGGCAAAACATAAACGTAGATAAGACATTGACAATAATCAAACACACGGACACAAGCACACGAGCACACAAGCATGTGAGCACGCACACACACACAAGGCAATTCAAGCCAAGGCAATGTATAGCACATTTCATACACCAAAGCAGTTCAATGTGCTTCGCAAAAACACCATACCTATAAGCAAAATAAAAGCATACAAAGCATGTTGCAGACAGTTACATGACTGTAAGTATGAATGTAATACAGATATGTGTAATGAATGAGTGATGTGTTTGATATGTGGGGTTTGTGCAATGTGTAGTGTGCAGGACACCATTTCATTTGAGTCTACTTTGCAGTGAAGTCTGCATAGTGCAACAGTACAGAAAAAAACAGTGACCTGGTGTTTGTGATGTACCTATCTGTTTTTTGTTTTTTTATAGAACATCTGTCTGTAATAGAGTTTTCAATTTTTTATTTTTTACACGCTTATGTCTTATAACGGAAACAGAATATATTAATACATTTTGGCAACATTTGAGACCAAGTTGTACATAATACTGCCGTGCATGGCCAACTTAACCAGACTAAAAAATATTTCATGTTCATTCCCACCGGATAAAAAGTCAAACTCAAGAGCGCAATATGTCAAGCATATTGCACCACTGAGTCAACGGAAGTTCCAGGGAACATTCACATGTTGCGAAAAGAGTCTTGCAACACTCCTAATAAATGTCATTAAATTACCACAGTACTACAGTAGGGTGATTTCAACAGGATACATGAAGCGTCTTTGAGCAACATATGGGGAGGACACTAATGCTGCTAAACTGAGCAACCGCATGATAAACTGCTGATACACTGACCAAATGATCGTTGGAGACAGATAAAGACAGATAGGGGATAGACA
This sequence comes from Engraulis encrasicolus, assembly GCF_034702125.1. NCBI lineage: Eukaryota > Metazoa > Chordata > Actinopteri > Clupeiformes > Engraulidae > Engraulis > Engraulis encrasicolus. The sequence continues at coordinate 54,228,447 of NC_085862.1, read as the reverse complement.
TAGAGCAGAGGGGAACCGCAAAGAGAAACGGTGGCAAGAGAAAAGAAGTATGAGTGAGAGAGAGAGAGATGGGGGGGGTTAGAGAAAGAAAAAGGACTCAATACATTGCTGTAGGCAGCTTTACTGATAGGGAATATGTGTTGCCAAATGTGTGTGGCAATGTGCCCAGAAAGCATCCATATGGTAATGTTGCCCAGCAACACTCCTTGAGGGAGATGGCCCTGTGCTGCCCTACTAAGCTAAAAGACAGAAAGAAAGGCAGTAACTGTCGACTTTGTCAAATTGAGTTTGGACAGAAAATCGAATTTGTAACACCTTTATTGTTTGTCTAGTGATTTAATCTATTGTTTTTTTTTTCCTGACAAGAAAATAAATGAGTAAGCATTACCACTAATGTACGTACAAAATGTTTTACTAGGAATTGCAGACAAATGTGAAATGTATCCAAGTCTTCCATGACTTGAAAGCTTTCTCACGTTGCAATGCTCACTCAGCAACTGTTGCAACCAGTGAACCACCTCTAGTGTGTGTGTGTGTATGTGTGTGTGTGTGTGTGTGTGTGTGTGTGTGTGTGTGTGTGTGTGTGTGTGTGTGTGTGTGTGTGTGTGTGTAGCATGTGTTATCATAACACATGCTACACTCACACACATAGGCACACACACACACACACGTTATGTGCCCAACATGCATGTGGTCCTTCACCAGTGACCAGTGACCCACCTCTGGTCCCCGGGGGGCAGGAGCAGAGGAAGTGGTTGACCAGGTTGTGGCAGGTGCCTCCGTTGTGACAGGGCTGGGACTGGCACTCGTTCACATCGTACTCGCAGTGCACTCCCTGGAAGCCAGCCTTACACTGAGACAGAAGAAACAATGAATAAATTAATAAATGCTGTTAAAGATGGAACCTTACCTGTTCATTTTAATTTTTATCTTCATTTTATACGCTATAGTCTATTGTATATATTGTATATTCTAATTTAATTTCTATTCTAATTCTAATAATTATATTCTAATACTAATTCTGCAGGAAAAAGTATACTGCATCAAAATATTCATGGTTACCCCATGACCAACACAATTGTTCAGCAGTTACCTACTGTACATATTAGATGGATTATGCGGTTTGGAAACAGTCCTATTTCAACAAACGGTGAAACCAATGTGTAATTTTCCAACATCATCACAAACAATGAAAGAAGAACAAGTGACAACGCTCCTCTGTACAAAATCTATATTACACACAAACCGGATGCCCTGGGCTTTCTGTTGTGTACTTTAATTAGTCACTGCATAGCTACTAATCATTGTTTTTACAACTAATTATATTTATAGATGCAGCCTGCTTTATGTGGGGTAGCATATCTTTAAATTCACATTTGTGCAGTCTTTCCTTTCGTCTTCCTGCACAACATTATGCTGAGGTCAAAAGTTGTTCATATATGAAAAAATCAGGGTATCACTTCATTATATGTTGTTTTTTAGTGTATCTACATGTCTGTATATACACAGCACATGCCTATCCCTAATCATAACCATATATGGTAGAGTGCAGATACATAACGTTGCATACTTCTAGATACTTGATGTTGAACCACACTTAATTCATGAAACAGGGATGGTAAAAGCAAAGGCGTCTGCCCAAAAATAACGACGTAACTTCTTGTGCAAACGTTCAGATTTACAAAAACAAACTTGTTAAAGGAAAATGTGAAAATGCATGGGTTGATAAATGGGTAATGTGTCAGCTATACGTAGGGCCTCTCACGGTATGACAAAAAGGGCAGTGATTCTCAAACTGTGGGGCAGGGCCCACTGGTTGGCCACAAAAGTATTGTAAGTAAGTGGGCCTTGAAATCATTTTCTAAAAACATAATAATACTTGCATGTGTTGCTGTTGACTATTTATTTGAGTTGTATGGTTTATTGGATCAGAGGTGGGCCCCTGAACATTTGTGAACATTTCAAGTAGGCCCAAAGTTGGATATTTTAAACTTTACTTTTCTTCTACCTTTATTTAACCAGGGAAACAAATTACGATGAATATTTCTTTTTCAAGCAAACCCTGGCCAAGGTAGCAGCACACATCATGTTACAGGGTTCCCCCAGGATTGTTAAACCTAAATTCAATGCTTTTAAGACCTTTTTTAATGCATGTTCACATAAAATTTAATACTTTTATCGCACCCATTATTTCAATAATATTGAACGAAATTCAATTAAGAAAGCGCGTATCAAATTCAAACCTCATTACTTCTTAAGAGATTACCTCTCTGTTTGGCACAAGAATGTACATTTATGGAAAATACAATTAAAACACATGCAAAGTTGCATTGTAGCATCTCAGATTTATTTACTTAAACAAACCCCAGAATTGAATTCAAAAGCTGCTTCAAAAGCACTATTTATTTGTTAATTGCACCGACTTGTATTAGCCAATATAATGTAAACCTATCAGACTAAATTGGAGTAGACCATTATTATTGTTGTTGGGCCTAATAATTAGGCCTAATCGTTTTTCTTCACTCCATTATAATGACGTTCAAAAAGCATAATTGCCTACATTTAAATGTACCATTTACAATGTGAGCGTTAAACTGACAATAACCCACTCATTTTTTTGAGTCAACAAGTTATTGGTCATAGGGCTAGTTGTGCAAGTAATGATCCCCCTTAATGTAGTGTTTTACAGGTATTTGGGAATAGCACTGCCATAGTCGAATGGCCACAGTAATGATTATCCGATAAGACCATGCATGCGTCCATGCTTGTTTACTATTTTTCACCATGCGCAATTCTGGGAAGTATGCATTATCTGAGCATGATTCAGTAAGGAAATGCGCCGTGAGCCCCCCTATTCATAGATGGGTCAGGTCTCCTGGTTTTAAAACAAGATCAACGAAGTAGTCGTCTTTTTTTCCGAACAGCAAGGGGAAATAGTTCAGAGACGGGATTTGATACGAGTCAAGTTTGCTACCAACAGGTAAAGCGTGCCCACGCGTTGGTGTGTGGAGTGCACTGTAGCCTAACCAGTGTGTGATTTAACCGCGGTTACGCGTCTGTGGTTATTATTGGCCACCTCAAAAATTCAATGCAAGATTTTAAAAAGAGGCTAAATGTTGCATGACGTCGCCTTGTTTTCTGCTAACGCTTTTAGGAGCTCCTCAAACAAGAGTGTGTTAATTAATGTCGGTGGTCGTTGGTGATACATCTACTAGTTGCGACCAATCGATAGGTCTGTCTCGCCAAGTAGCCCTAATTGCGTTTGTAACACAGCTTTGTCATGAAATTGAAATGGCTACAAATGACAGCGGTGGATTTCTGATTGCTCCTTAAGTTTGCTTCACAACGTTCAATAGCCTTAAAAAGAATACCCCAAGAAAACCGGTAACACTCCACAACGTCAGTTCTCCACTGTTTGCATGAACACAATGAAATAAATATAAAGGGGGGTGGCTTTGATCACAACCTGCTTCTCGAGTTCAACTGGTGCTTGGACGGCACAAATAAAACTTTGCTGGTTAGTGGAAAAAATACTTGTGCGCTACATCGAGGATAGATAATTGTTAATGCTACACTTCCCGTTGTCGCTGCAGCACTCAAGGTTTGTGCACGTGTTTACAGTGCAACGAATGGACGTTCTGTGCGTCATCTTCATTATGAAAAAAGCCCAGCGTAAACGTTTTCTTGCATAGTGTGCAGCACGCCTCGCGGTCATTCGGCACAGATTTTACCCAAAAGTATTTTGGATCCTGCAGCCACTTGGGGTTAAACCGGCACTTTCCCATTCTTCACCTCACCTCATCAAAAAATGACGCCGCTGCACTCTAGATTTGTGTTTACAGTAGCGTTCTACAACGAATCATGGGTATTGACGTTCTGTGCGTCATCTTCATTATGAAAAAAAAAAACTTCGTCCTTTAGGTTGCACACTGAAATGTTTTTTGAAAATTTAATGCCGCAGTGAAAAAAATTCCCGACTTTTAACAGCTAATTCAATGCTATTAATGCTCTTAATGCTGGATAACTAAATTCAATGCCTTTTTAATATTTTTAATAACCCGCGGGAACCCTGTGTTACGAAAGACGGGACGCAGAATAAACAGGTCACATTAAAATACATTTTATTTTTTTATCATTAAATGTAAATATAGAAGTAAAAACAATAATAGGTTGGGAACCCCTGGCTTAGGGGGTACGAACATCAAAAAAGGTCGTCTCACCTTGCACTCGTAGCTGCCCTAGTAGTCTACACAGGTAATGTATCTTCCTGCTCATGTACAGTAAAGGGCCGTACACACACATCGCTGCTATTTACTAGCTTCTCGCTGGCTCGCCTACTCGCCTCTCTTTCATGGAACGTTCACTGAAAGTTCCCGCGGCTTTAACTGCCAATGAACAGGCGAGAAGTACCGAACTCTGCCTTCCAATTGGTTACTCGCTTACTCGCCTCGCTCGAAGATCAAATATTTTCAACTCGGGATCCGCCCACATCGCATCGCTTGTACAGTACTCGCCTGCTAGTCTCGCTGGAACACATTGACATTCTATTGAGTTAATTCGCTGAGCGAGTAACTAGCAGCGACGTGTGTGTACGGCCCTTAAGGTAAAATGTTCCCCCAAACTATGACACCCCCTCACCTTGCACTCGTAGCCGCCCTGGTAGTCCAGACAGGTGGCGCCGTTGCGGCAGGGATTGGAGAGGCACTCGTCCACCTCCTTCTCGCAGTAGCTGCCCATGAAGCCCTGCTGGCACTGGCAGCGGTGCGTGTTGCCCATGTCCTCACAGATGCCCCCGTGCTGGCACACCACCGACGTGCCTGTCAAGAGTGCACAAAGAAAGAGGGGGGAAAAATGAGGCAGAGAACAGTGAATGTGAATTGGCGGTGCTGTACTGCATGACTTGTCTTTACATTTAAGTGCATCGATGTTGTCACTTGATCCACTGACGTCCCTGTCAGAATGCAGAAAGAAAACGGAACAAAAAATGAGGCAGATAACAGAGAAAAGACAGGTAGTAGTGGTGTCAACAATAATCGATGCGGCAAGTTCCAGAATCGATGCGGCAATTTTTTTAAGTTTCAATTACTTCCGTGGATATTTCGGGAGCAAATGAATGTTAAATTAAATAAAAGCACTTCAAAGCATTGAAAACTGCAAGACTGATACAGAAAACAGCCAATAAATTGTTGCTCAGTATCTGACTACTTGTATTGCCTCATCATGACTGATAAAACATTTGCTTTGCTTTCAGTAGAAATGTAATGCATTGCAATGCATTGTAGAATTGAATCGGATCGAATCGAATCAAAAAGAATTGAATCGCTACCTCCCGAATCGTAATCGAATTGAATCGTGAGGGCAGTGCCAATGCACACCACTAGTAGGTAGGCAGGCATCACTGACTGCAGAGGACAGTGAAACACTGACAGTAGGCAGGCAGCACTGACTGCACAATGAAAAACGTTGATCATGTGCTGACCATGTCCCCTTATCTAGTGACGTTCTTGTCAGAATCAGGGAATAGGAGGAAAAAGCACACACAATGAGGCATTGAATCGAGAGCAGATATTGGAGGCTGCCACACCTTATCCCTGGATGTTCCTGTCAGAATGGGGGAAAGGGAAAAAAATAAGGCAGAGAACATTGAAATCAACAGTAGTTAATGTGTGCTATCACACCTTAGCCACTTCTTTTAGTAAGAGGTCCACAGTCTTTTTTTATTGTATGGCAGAATGACATTTTGACCACTGAGACCTTCTTCAGATTCTCTTCAGATGAAGACGATGATCATCATTCATCAGTGATCAGAACGTTACCAAGGGTGATGATGAGGTATGTAGTATTACCTGTGTGGCCTGGCATAAGATGTTGGTGGAGACAACCCGAACAAACCAACACTGTCCGTTTGTAACCTCTAGTTCTTTATCTAGTGCAGTGTGCCCAATGTTGGTGGTAGGGCAGGGAGAGAGGTCAGTGTTACCTTTCTGCTGGGCGTAGGCTTGGCATGACATGTTGGGCACGTCGCAATAGATGCCCGACCAGTTTTCGGGGCAGCTGCAGCGCCACTTCTTGCCCGTCTGAGAGCACTTCCCGCCGTTCTGGCAGCTGATCTTGCGGCACAGCTCCGTCATCAACTGAAAACACAGAGCGAGAGAGAGAGAGAGAGAGAGAGAGAGAGAGAGAGAGAGAGAGAGAGAGAGAGAGAGAGAGAGAGAGAGAGAGAGAGAGAGAACATGGTCACATTTACATCAATTGGCCATTAGCCATCTCTGGTTTATTTCTGGCTACAATTGCATTGGGTTGGTGCCTTTCTGTTGACATCTGCTTTGACTGGGCAGTATAACAATATTATGGTGTGTAACAGTAACGTGCATCTGTGACATTGTAGTTGGGCAGGCACACAATGCCTGTGCCTGTGGGTTGCTCTACACCAGTGTTTCCCAATCTTTTTCAGCGGGGACCCCCTTTTGGACTTTAAGGACCACTTCAGCCAATTTCAATATGCCGTTGCATGGCTCACGCTACCCTTGACTTGTCAGTAACCAGTGATGCCGCACTTTTCGGCTCAGCCCTTTCCGAGATCTGAGCTATTCTAATGAGGGCAGATGTTTGTTTACATTTTACAAAATCTTAACATAGGCCTACTCCAAAAGTTTTCCCAAAAGGTACAGCTGTTTGCTAGTTGTCTGCTGAGGTTGCATAACCTTTTGGATGTTTTTGGGAATAAATCAAGATGTTTTTTTGAAATGTACACAAACAGCTGCCCCCATTACAATGACTAGGATCTCGGAAAAGGCTGAAGAGAGAAAAAAAAATCTCAGGTACTGACAAGTCCAGGGTAGTGTGAGCATTACAACTGCATGTTGAAATAGGCTGAAGTTATCCTTTAAAGGGACACTCTGCAGGAAATGGTCAGAAAAGGTACTGGAACTATGCTGCTAATTGAAAATGGGCTGCCTATTGCCACATTTTTTGACAAAAAAGGTTTAATCATTAATAAACAAATATTTTCTAGTGCGGTCCAAGTACAGTCATTTTTGCAGCAAAAAATGGCTATTTTTGGAAATTCAAAATGACGGACCATGGACCAAAGTGCAATTTCCCCAGTCATAATGTATCCATAGAATTTGATGGTGGAGGTAGGTATTCATGAAAAAGGTGACATTTGTGAATGCACAGCATGAATTCTGGAAATAAACAACTAAAAATCTCACACAGTGTCCCTTTAAGAATATTTTCGTGACCCCCCCACCCACCATAGTCTTAGCCTAGCAATGGATTTTTTTTTTGTCTATTAATATTGCTAGATTTCCCATGAATAGTCTGTCTGCTAGTATTGCTAAAAATCCACAGGACAGCAAAAAGTAGCCTACAACTATTAGCTGTCAACCTGTGGATTTCCCAATTTTATGCAATGTCCCTTTTGTCCCATTTTTATGCAATGACCTCCTTCAGCACCTCCGCGACCGCCCTAAGGGTCCCGAACCCCAGTTTGGGAACCACTGCTCGACAGTACCTGGCAGTTGGTGCCAGTGAACTCCACGGGGCAGGTGCAGCGGTAAGTGCCCACGCCGTCGGTGCAGCTGCCCCCGTTCTGGCAGGGCTGGCTGTCGCACTCGTTGATCTCCTTCTCGCAGTAGCGGCCGCTGAAGCCCATACGGCAGCGGCAGTAGAAAGTGTTGACCCCGTCCACACACGTGCCGTTGTTCAGGCAGGAGCTGAGGAGGACGGAGAGGAAGAGGGAGTGAAGAGAGAAGGGGAGAAGAAAAGAGGGTGGGGGAGAGAGAGAGAGAGAGAGAGAGAGAGAGAGAGAGAGAGAGAGAGAGAGAGAGAGAGAGAGAGAGAGAGAGAGAGACCGAGAAAGACCGAGACAGAAACAGAGACAGAGAAAGTGAGAGAGGAAGAGGAAGAAGGAGAGGGACAGAGAGAGAAACAGACAGACAGAAAGACAGAAAGACAGACAGACAGACAGACAGACAGACAGGGATGGGGAGATAAAAAATGAGATAAAGACAGAAATACAGAAAAAGAGAGAGAGAAAAAAAAGGAGCAGAAGTAAAGACAGAAAGGCAGAGAGAGAGATAGAGAGATAATAAGGAATTCCCTAGGGAGGTTAAGACAGTGAGGGTTGCTAGTCCCTACAGAATAACACACTGACATGAACAACACACTGCATAATGTCCATAGTGGAGGTTCAGATATACACACATCTCAAAATAGTTTCCTATTTATGGCCACCACCACCTGTGAGTCTCAGCACACTGAGAACACTTTGTGCGAACAGTAAGAGCTGTCCAAGTATGCTTTTATTTGTTCCAATGGCCTTAAACGCTAAAACGTTGTAGTGAACTATGTAAGTTGTGAACAAGTGACCACAGTGTTATTTATGAGATAAAATAACCGAAGTGTTATTTATTCAATTCTGACTTTTAATTCTTTTTTTGTGGTCTAAAACGCCTCGGCACTCAATAACGAATAAGTACTTTCGGCCTTGGAGGCTGTACCTCTCGGAGCATTGCGGGATGCTGTGTTCGCAGTTCGTCCCGTGGTAGCCCGGCGGGCACTCGCAGGCGTAGCTGTTAACGTAGTCCTTGCAGGTGCCGCCGTGGCGACAGGGGGCGCTGGCACAGTCATCCATCTCCTCCTCACACCGGTCGCCCATGAAGCCCGCCAGGCACTGGCACGAGAAGCGGCCCACCTTGTCCACGCACGCACCTCCATTCAGACATGGGTCTGGTGGGAGGGGAGAAAGGGGAGGGGGGAGAAGGGGGGGGGGGGGAGAAGAGAGAGAAAGAGAGAGAGAGAGAGAGAGATTGTGAGAGAGTGAGTGAGAGAGAGAGAGAGAGAGAGAGAGAGAGAGAGAGAGAGAGAGAGAGAGAGAGAGAGAGAGAGAGAGAGAGACAGACAGACAGACAGACAGACAGACAGACAGACAGACAGACAGACAGACAGACAGACAGACAGAGAAAGAGTCGGGGTATGGTTAGAGAAAATATCACAAGTTGGAATGATAAGGGAAACACATCATGGTTGAATTTAGATATTGATGCAGTGACAGACAGAGACAGAGATAGAACGCAAGGTGCAAGAATGACAGGATGCTTGGCATGCCTGCACGCGAATGCTCATGAGCGAAGTGGTTGGAGGGGCATAAAAGCGCCAAGTCGTTATTCACAGTTTTTTTGCTTTCTTTATCAGTTCAATTAGCTACGTGTGAAAGGAAACTAGCGTGACAGCAAAACTGCAACAGACACGTTGGGAAAGAAAAGCCCGAAGTGACAAGATGCTAGCTAAGTGATGAGACATGAAGCGCTGTACCAAAAGAGATGCACAACGGCAGTATGCGTATATGTGTGTCCATTTTCTGTGTGTGTGTCCGTACTTGCTCTTATGTACGAGTTTATGTGTGTGTGTGTGTGTGTGTGTGTGTGTGTGTGTGTGTGTGTGTGTGTGTGTGTGTGTGTGTGTGTGTGTGTGTGTGTGTCCACATGTGTCTCAGTGTGTGTCCCGAGTGTACAGCTGTACTCACTGGGAGCGCAGTCGTCAATGTTGTTCTGGCAGATGGGTCCGCCATAGCCCGCCTGGCATTGGCACTTGAAGCCGCCGGGGAAATTCTGGCATCGCCCGTGGTTCTTGCACGGGTTCTTGCGGCACTCGTCCACATCTTCAGTACACTGTGGACCTACCGAACCACAACCAAAACCACAGACAATGCATTAGTACATATGTATACATACTGTAAAAACATGTGTCCACACACACATTCGCAAGTACACACACACACACACTCAAGCATACCCCCACACAATCGCAAGCACACGCACCCACACAGGGACACTCTCAATCTCTCCAACACACACACACGCGCACGCACACGCGCACACACACAACACAAGCCATTGCCATTATCACACCCTCTCTCGGTCATCGCCTCTTGATATCATTATATAACTCAACTGTCTACTACGTTCTATTTCGTTCCTTCTGACCGCCAGAGGCGGTGCTTTCAGCACTGAATATTCATCTTACGGATCAGCAGGTCGAGAATTAATATCAACAAAGTAACACGTGACCTGGGTGACGTCACCCGGTGACCCCCGTGTCAGGGGTTAAGACACCGGTGAACCCAGGAAGCGACGTCTTTCATCTTCTCGATTGCAGGTTTCGAGTTGATCGTTTGAGATTTTGGGATTGACCTGACGCTTTGTTCGTTTCGCACCCATAGGGTTGGGGCTGTGGGTTTTCCACCCCCCATGAAACGGCGTTGGTCGCTTTTTCCTTTGAGTATCTCTTTCACATTTACGATGTGTCCGACTCCGACTGAGTGTTATTCGCTCGGTGGAGGAGGGCTGGCTAGGCTACCTAGCCTGCCTAGCCCCTGGCTCGAGGCACTGTTCTCGCCGACTGGAGGCTAAACTTGTCCTTTCCCGTGGAAGGTAGGCCGTTTTCTGATCATGTATTAACTGCTACCGCGTTATCTTCAGTAGTGTTTCCCGCAACTGGATTTGACGAGCGGTCTCGTGGCGTGATACGCTTTCGAGTTGGGATTAGGTATTAACGCCTGCCTGCCTATGTTGGCCATCGTTTGGGTAAGTGGACTGTCATTTACTGTTTCGATTTATTTTCGCGGTGTTTCTCGCCGCGGAATGTTACTATTACTGGGCGATTGTTGTGACACTCGACGCGAGCTCGGTTACTTGGGTTCGCGTGCCTGTATTTACGTTACGGCTTCATTGTTTGTACAGTGTAGCCTGTCTGTACGGTTGCTCCACGGGCCAGTGTGTTTCGCTGTGCCCTTGCACCGTTGGCGTCACGCTGCTCCAGAGATTCAATCTACAATACAATCTCTCTCTGGCTGCACTCTGCTCACCCCGGTTGTTATTCCTGCCGGGTTGTGTTCTTCAGGGGGCAGTCGTGGCTCAGGCCCGACTGGACCGCAGCTGAAATGAGGCATCCCCGGGCACCATTCGGCAGGCAGCCCACTACTACGGACTAGTGTGTGTAATTCAATGTGATTCACTAGCCCAAATGGGATAAATGCTCCTGTACACTGGTTTATTATTGTCTGTTTTCACCTGGGGTGTCTTCGCCCCAGAAGTGTATATTTGCCTTGCATTTCTATCACTGTGCTACTCCTGTCTGCCCATGATATTGGCTGTGCTTATGGTATGTCCTCTATGGTGAGTCACTGGGTGTACAGCGCCTACCGACTACATTGCAATGTAATGTACTTTACTTTACTTTATTTCTTCAGGACATTGCACATGAATGAACGTATACATACATGTACATATATGTAAATATGGCAGATTGTAGCCCGAGGGCTAATTTCCATCTGGTGTCCAAAATAGGCCGAATCCAAAATGTTAATGTCCATTATTTGCTTGTCAGCTTGGTGTTGCCGCCTGGCTGCTGGCTCCTGTTGGCTACACTTGGGGCGTCCTCGCCCCTTGTGTTTTATATTCGCAGTATTTGCTGGACATTGTAGTGTCATCTCCTACCTGCTGCCAACTTTTTACCTACTATTGGGGTGCCCTCGCCCTGTGGGTATGTGTTGTTTGTTTGTTCCCTTCTGTGTGTTGCAGTGTTCGCTTCCCGACACGGGACCCTCATCTTGCCTGATTACTGGGTTTCTTCTTGGCTGCCATTGGGTGTCCCAGCCCCTTCTGTGTGGTATTCACCAGTTGGCCTGGAGCTCTTGCATCGGCTACCACTGGGGTGTCTTCGCCCTGCTGTGTGTATTGCCTTGTTTACCTGTCGGCCCTGACTGTCCGACTGCTGGCTTCCCTCTCGGCTACCACTGGGGTGTCCTCGCCCTGTGTGCCTGCCTGCCTGACTGATGCATTGTCGTCTAGGCCCCTGGGACTGGTGCCTCTCCTGCCTGGAGCTGAGATGCCTGCGGCTGAGGTTGACAGATGTGGCCTGTGCTGCTTGCTCAGGTCTGCGTGCGAGAGCACTTACGGCCGGGCTGACGCGATTTGGCCCTCGGCCTACAGTTCCGCTGGCCACTGGTGGAGTTGTCGGCCCTGTTTTGCCGACCTGCAGCCTCTGACACACGGTGACCGTGTTTTCAAATGTGCCCTGCCTGCTAGCGACCCGGACGGTCGCACGCTGCCGCCACGGCTGTCGCCACGGCTGTCGCCACGGCTGTCGCCCACCGCCGCCACGACTGTCGCCCACCGCCGCCACAGCTGTCGCCTGCCGCCGATGCCCGCACCATGCCCTCTGTTCAGGTGACACCGTCACAGCCCAGTTGCGTTGCTTGTTGCATTGCATTGGCACTGGGCCCTTTCTGGGTGAGTTGGCCATGGGTGTTTTTCGCCCGATGGCTACATGTGAGTGCCGTACCTGCTACTGCTACAGAGTGGGTTTCTGGCCACAGGTGGCCTCCACCCTGTGACATGCTTGTTGATGCCATGACTACTACAGCTGCCACGGCGTGCCGCTGGGCCGTACGCACCCTGCCATTCCGGTTTACATGGCTTGCTCGGTTGCTTCGCATGCTTGCATACTTGCTCTCTTGCATAGCTGCATGACTTGCATGAGACCGCATGTGTGCTCCCCGCTCTCTGTGGTCTCTACCATTCAGCGTCCTGCGACTGTCTGTCGCTCTCCTGGATACCGCCTGCTGTCGGCTGTTTCATCCATTGGCTTCTTGTGGACGCCCGGAGCACCTCAATCGCCATGACTACTACAGTTGCGCGTGTTGCTCCGCTTCGTGCCCCTCTGTGTAGCTTGCTTTTCCCTACCTCACGACTGGTTCTAGTCGTTCTCCTGGGTTTGGCTGACCGTGGGTGTCTCCACCAGTCAGCTCCTTGCATGCACCGTTGGCGTTTCCGCCTGTACGACTGCTGCTGCTCTGGGTGAGTGGTTTCACACCATACACTGTTTTATGCTCTTTGGCACTCCTGCGGGACTGCCTGGAGTCTGTTGGCCTTGGCCGTCTTCACCGTGGACCGTTGTGATTACAGTTGGTGCCTTCGCCTCTTCTGCTGTGGCTTCGGTATGCAAGATATGCTCTGCGTCCTGTTGTCCGCCTTTGCCCACTGTCGTACGTCTGGCATGTCGTCGTCCTCCTGGCCTGGTTGAGCCTGGGACTCTTTTGCCCCTTGGCTCGCGGAGTGTGCCGTTGGGCTTAAGCCTCTGTGACCGGTGCACGTGTATGTCGGCATTGCTGCCCTGGGTACAGGACCCAGGTGCTTCCTTCATTGTCCTCGACTGTGGCGCGTAGGTCGACTGCTGCACGTCGTCCCCCCGAGCTCTTGGGCTATGCGTGGACTTGCCATGGGCTACTTAAGAGTGCCATTGGTGCCGGCGCCACTGCAGCTGCGGCTGCTACTGGTATGTTGGAGCGTTACCGCTCCTTCTCCCATTGTTCTTCATGTTTCCCCACTTCATGTGTGGTATATCGGGGGTCAGGATGCCACTCTGACTGCTACTACTGTACGGGAGTGACCCCACTCCGGGCTCTCCCTTCGAGTTTTCGGTGGCTTACGACTGTTCGCTCTGTTGGCCTCGCTATGGCTGGTCTCACATGAGTGCTCTGGGCACCGGTGGGCGTACACGCCCCTACGACTGTGGATTCTGCATCTGGCTGGTTCATGCTCTGCTGTCTGCTGCAGGAGCATCGCAGTTGGCTTGTCATGGGCATCTGCGCCCTGTGTAGCGCACCTTTCCCGCTGGGGCCGGCTTGTTGACGCTTGGACTGTTTACGCGTCTCTGCTGCAGTGGCTGTACCTACTACTGGTTACCCTGCCTGTCCCGCCTGTCTATACCGATGGCCCCTATGTGGCCTTTCCTGGTGTTTGGCCGACCGTGACGCTGTGCGCGATGGGTCGACGATCAGGCATTGGCCGGGCTGCAGGAGGCCTCCATCTATGGCCCTGCCGGGTATTGAACCACTTCTGACCGCCCTCCTTGCCTTGCCGGTCAGGGCGTTGATCTGGCGGGGTGCACTGCCCTGGCCACTTAGACACGTCGCAGATGAGCTCGTCTGCGAGGTCTATGATGCAGCGCTGCGTACGACGTGCATGGGGTTCTTGATGTCCCATGTCTTGGTGGCCTTCTCTCGGCCCCCATGGACCGTTTTGGGACGCCCCCTGTGAGTTCTCTCTGACTCCTGGTTGCTGGCATTCGCCTGTCTGGCCTGAGTGCCGGGGCAGTGGTACGGTGATTGGTTTGGCTTGCGCGACACCCTTGTCGGGGCCTTGCTGGAAGCAGTCTGCTCTCTTCCGGCGGCCCCTAAATGTCCCTTTTGGTCCGTCCGCTTTGGGCAAGCCACGACGCGGCTTTTGTGTCGCACGGCCGTGCAGCCGGTGCTGCATGTGGTTTTGTTTCGCTCACGCTGTTGTTCTCGACCGGGTGCGCTTTGTCCTGTTCTCGACATGCAGACCCCCGGCCTGGTGTCTCTAGGCGTCGATTTCTGCTTATGGACCAGCGTACTTGCGGGCATTGGAAGTGGAGGCTCTCCTTCCTTGCTCTCCGCCCCTTCCAGGTGTTGGGCATGCCGACCTCGGCATCCCACGTTGTCCCTCTTGGCCTCCGCTTGCTGAGGCCTCTTTGGGTTGGATATGCCGTTATGGCCCCTGCCAGGTCCCTACTGTCGCTGACTGCTCTACATGCGTCTGGCTACCATGTCCGCCTTCGACTCTGGAGGTGGAACTCGCGTCTGTTCCGCTCTGCCCTTGCGCGTGGAGTCATGCCCACTGCTGCTGCCCTTGCGCGGTGCGGTCGTGCCCACTGCTGCTGCCCTTGCGCGGTGCGGTCGTGCCCACTGCTGCTGCCCTGGACGGTTGGTCTGCGGTGGCAGTCCAACACTGCCTGCGACCTGTGGGCCCCTGATGATGGCCGTACCTTGGATGAATGTAGGGACTGGCCATCCTGATTGCCCTCAGACGCTCTCTGGCCTGTCTTGCGGTCTTGTGTGGAGCGGGCGGCTCATCTATCATGTGCGCCGCCTTGAGTCCTTGCCCTCTCTGGGCCTGTTACAGCGGCTGCTTTCAGAGGCCGACACTTGTCTGATGGGCATGGGAGCAACTTCCTTATGGGCGTCCAGTGCCCTGTTGTTGACCTTTTCCGTGGTTCGCCTCTTCCATTGTGGCTCCTCCGTTTGTGGCACCGGGTGGTATGGTACCGCTACGGGGTGGCACAGGTGTCCCCGTCAACTGCTATGCTAACTGCTTACTTGCTGCCCCCTGTGGTTCTCACTCAGGGAGCTCGTGGATCCTTTGGGCCAGGTTACACTGGCTTCCATGTGGCCGTTGGTACGTGCTAGGACGTGTACGGCACGGCCTCCTCGGCATCAGGCTGCACCATTGCCTGGTTTTCTTACTGTTGCCCCACATGTTACTGTGGTGCTGGCGGTGGCTTCAGGCCGTCTCAGTAGTACTGACGACGGGTAGGCACTCCTCATGACTTTGTTGGTATTGGTCATCCAGTGCTGAAAGCACCGCCTCTGGCGGTCAGAAGGAACGAAATAGAACGAAGGTTATGTATATAACCACGGTTCTATGAGTTCCGGATGACCGCCAGAGCTTGGCAGTCACTCGGAGTGTGTTCGAGAAGATTTGCCAAGACGTCGCTTCCTGGGTTCACCGGTGTCTTAACCCCTGACACGGGGGTCACCGGGTGACGTCACCCAGGTCACGTGTTACTTTGTTGATATTAATTCTCGACCTGCTGATCCGTAAGATGAATATTCAGTGCTGAAAGCACCGCCTCTGGCGGTCATCCGGAACTCATAGAACCGTGGTTATATACATAACCTTCGTTTCTGTCTCTCTTTTGCCTCTCACATTCACACACAAACAGAAACAGAAACAGAAACAGAAACTGAAACTGAAACACACGCACGCACGCACACACACACACACACACACACACACACACACACACACACACACACACACACACACACACACACACACACACACACACACCTTGCCATTCCTTGGGGCAGCTGCAGGTGTATGAGGTGTAATCGAGGGAGGGCTGGCATACTCCTCCTTTCTGGCAGGGCATGGCTTCACAAGGCGCCAACTCCATCTCACAGTTTTTCCCTAAAACAATACAAGACCACAGTATGATGCATAGATTATTAAACACGTGCAAGATTTTCTTAAATTTCTTCAAACCTGCCAGAGCACAGAAGTGACCAGAAGGCACCTAAAACTTGCGTGTTTGCCATGTCATGTCACTGAGCAGAAAATCAAAAAAATGTTGGAGCCACAATATGTCCCTGATTGGGTAAATTAATTCAAGATGGCAGAGGGGTGTAGAGGATGGGGCACCCGATTAATGCCCCTAAGTGCCCCCAGGAGTGACACAATGTTAAGTATGTCGTGCATGATGTCATGTCACGTCAACTTCTGTCGGCTACTACAGTACTGCTGCTGCAGCAGACTCAACTCACCTGTGTACGGCAGTGGGCAGTCGCAGGTGTAGTCGCTGATGCCGTCCACACATGCGCCATTGTTCAGGCAGGGGCTGGACTCACATTCATCCACGTTAACCTGGCAGTTCACACCTGAGAGACAGGTAGGCACAGGTCACACACAGACATCACCTCCATTGTTAAGTTATACAGTAATACATTATACTCGTGGTCTGCAGACCTGTTTTTCAGTATAGGTGACAAAGCATGCATGCGGCTCAATGACAGTTTTTTGGCTCAGACGTCAGGTGGTGAAACAACAGCCAATACTCATAAATGGAATTAGCGATTAGTAATCAATGTCCTGCAATGAACATGCGTCTTTGATAATCTACTAAAACAATATTTTAATCCATACAACAATATTTTTGATCCATACAATAAGTGGTTTTAGCTGTGGTTGCACCACATGTGCCACTGCTAAAATGTCATCGACCCATAAATTAATGTTTTAATAAGTATAGATGTAGTGGGACAGCACAAGACGTAAACATTAACACAAAGCAAGCTTGGGAGTGTCCCTCTAGCACGCTATGACCAACGATTCTGCTTCCAACCTGCTGGGCTACAAAAGACTTGGTATTGCCCTAAGACAAGAAATATGTGGATTATGTTAAGAATGGGTCTTAACACTATAGTTATGAGCTTTGCTTGCCTTCATTCTTTTTTTACTGGTTTCTAGCCTGTCTGGTGTCAGCCAGCTGTTAGCGATTGTGACATGATGTCATGTCTTGTCTAGAGTTTTAAAAAAAGGCTAAGTGAAAAGGTTCCACTGTCAACCTAAAAAAAATATCTTGACATGTGTTGGTTCTTGTTGCGCATACTACACATGTGACTTAACTAATTGTTTTAGCTACCTGGCTGTGAGAGCTGAGAGTACAGAGTTCAACTACTCTCGGGGTTAGATGTTTATTAACTCAAAGAAAACGGCAGAGTATTTCACTTTTCTGAAAAATGCCCTTTCCCAAGCCTCCCCCTTGCCCCAGGAGGATACTGTTTAAAGCAAAACTAAGCACCTTTGGTCTCCAGTTGACGAACAGGCTGGAAATTGAGCCGTTTCCCATAACTGCAGAGAGACGCTCTGCTCCACCAATATTGGTTAGTGTGGCTAACGCTCATGGAAGGTGGCAAAGTGAATGGAGAAGTGTCTTTCTTCACTGTCATACATGTTGATGAAAATGTCAGAAACACTACTTCAAGTCAACTATACATGCTATTTTGGGACTTTAGCACAGTCCTTTTTACTGACTGTGTGATGGAGTTGTGTGGGTTGGGTGTTGTTTCTTTATCTTGTAAAAAAAACTTTTGAGGTGTGCGGGCCCTCGCAAAACTAACAAATTATATATTTTTTCAACATCATCTCAAATGTTACATAGCGTTTCTTTAATAACGCCGGGAGGTAGTAGGTACTAGGTACTGACCTGTGTAACCAGGGTTGCACCTGCAGTGGTAGGCGTTGGGCCCGTCGGTGCAGGTGGCTCCGTTCTGGCA
>NC_085862.1:54195524-54205524 GCF_034702125.1 Engraulis encrasicolus | reverse complement strand
CTCAGACAGAGTAAGGACAAGAAAGTCCCACGGATAGATTAGCGAGATAAAGGTTGAATCTGTAATTTAAAGAAAGTGTGAACATTCTAGAGGGGAATAAACAACACAACTTGCAACTTCCCCTTCCACAATTTTGACGTGAAACGGGAAGACCAGCCCAAGGATGTGACGTGTCCACTGGTATTTAAAGAATGAAATCCAATTGCAGGGCTAATTGGAACTGAGTCTTTTTGGGGATGGTGTCTGTTGGTGACGGGCTTAATACATTACAAAAGCAGCAAGATACCAAGGCACTCAACTTAACATGAGTTTATGAAAAGGGCAATGCATGTTTAGGTATTCATGGAATTCTAGGGGTTAAGGGTCAAGAGTGTGTGGTGATGTAAACAGGGAGGAAGCAGGCGTGGGACACTTCACTGGTGTTGCGTATGTGTGCAAGTGATTTGTGAGCTTTCGGAACTCTCTAAACATTTGGGCTGGATGGGAGGCTGTGTGTGTGTTTGGGGGGGAAGGGGGGGGGACGGTGCATGGGGCAGAGACAGAGAGAACGTGTGTGAGTGAGTGAGTAGATGAGTTAGTAAGAGAGAGACAGACAGACAAAAAGTCAGTCAGACAGACAAAGGCGCATGATAAGCTGTGCTCAGACCTTGAGGACATTCACAGACGAAGCGGCTGACTTCATCTATACACTTCCCACTGTTGAGGCACGGAGAGCTGTTGCACTCATTGATGTCATTCTCACAGTGCTCGCCCTCAAAACCTAGAGAGAGAGAGAGGTGTAGAGAGAGAGAGAGAGAGAGAGAGAGAGACAGAGAGACAGAGAGACAGAGAGATGGAGACAGATAGATGGAGACAGAGAGAGAGGAGGATTTAAGATTTGAAATTCATTTATTGGACTTCGCTAATAAATTCAGTTCAGAACATACAATATTTCCCCTACAGCATCTCCCCTCGGCATGAGAAGGGGAGAGACAGAGAGAGAAAGACAGAGTGGAAACCAGGAAGTGTTTCTGGTTACATGGGGCAACATTTCAAATACAGATGATGCGTCATAGGCGTGAAATTCGTGTGGGTGTATGTAAATGCATATTGGCATGAAAATTCCTCACCACACTGTGTGTCTGTGTGATCGCTGGTGTGAAGGAAGTTATCAAGTTATAGTTAAAGTTATGATAAAAGTTAAGTTAAAGTAATAACTTCAAAAGTTGTGCATGTATGTCCTCGTGTGTGTGTGTGTGTGTGCATGTGCATGTCCTCATGTCTATGTGTGTGAGAGTGTGTGTGTGTTCGCGTGTGTGTGTGTGTGTCCTCATGTCCGTGTGTGTGCGTCCGTGCGTGCGTGCGTGTCTAACCTACCCGGCATACAGATGCAGGTGTACTTTCCGATCTGGTCCAGGCAGGTGGCGTCGTTCTTGCAGGGGTTGGACAGGCACTCGTTGACGTCCTGCTCGCAGCGCGGCCCCGTGTAGCCCGCCACGCAGTTGCAGGTGAACGACCCCTCCGTGTTTATACAGTTGCCGTTGTGCTCGCAGGGATTTGCACCTGAAAGGGAGAGCGAGGGGGCAGGGTTGAGGGCAACACTTCATCGCCACGACCTTATCATCCGCCTCAAATGCACATACTATGTATTCAAACACATAATATGTGTGCAAAGCAGAGAGTCTGGTCTCTCTGTAACAATTCCACCATAGTGTTCCACGAACACGGATATTGCTTTAACTTGAGTGAGTGTTTGTTTGTTTGTTTGTTTACATTTATGGCCAAATATGCAACTGTGGCTATTTAATGGCCAGTACAGGTAATAGAGTTCGCCTCAAATCAACAATGATATAAATAATTGAATAAATACATTAAATAAGTTTGGTAAACTTGAGTGAGTGATTGTCAGGCGATTGGTGTGTTGGTGGTGCTTTGATTGCTCACCCAGTCTGCACTCTTCGCACTCTACCACAAGCCAAAGACAAAAACTACCTTTTAACCCTTTAAGACACAGTGTTATAAATTATAAATAATAACATTATTTTTTCTTTGGTTTTTTTTCGCCCACGAACATTTCAGGCAGATCCCTTCTTCAGCGTGTAATGGCCGATTTAAAGAAAAATCTGAAGCGTGCCGTCCTTCGTGCCCTTCACCCTCACTGTCTTATTTCCATAAAGGATTTTTTTTTAAAGAAGTGAGTTGCTCACCCATGCTACACTCATCTATGTCCTCGTAGCAGTTGGATCCCTTGTAGCCCGACTGGCAGTTGCAGTTGAACATGCCGTTGATGGGGTTGGTGTCGCACTGGGAACCCTGGCGGCACGGGTTGTTCTTGCAGGCATCGTCGATGTGGCACAACAGGCCTGGGAGGAGGAGGAGGAGAAGACACACACACACACACACACACACACACACACACACACACACACACACACACACACACACACACACACACACACACACACGCACACACACACACAAACGCACACGCACACACAGAGGGACACACACAGAGGGACACACACAAAGAGGCACACACACGCACGCATCCACACACACACACACACACACACACACACACACACACACACACACACACACACACACACACACACACACACACACACACACACACACACACAAATGAACAAATTTGCACACACCCCAAACACAGAGAGCGTCACTTTGCGCTTATTCCAGTAAAGTCAATTCAACAGAGGAACAAAATCACGTCAGGACTTGTGCAAAAGTCACAAAAATGGCCACAAGGGAAGGTGCACCTCACAGGTTAGTGCCAGTCACAGTTATGTACACGCATCAGTGTCAGTGACTTAAAACCAAAACAGCAGCTCAGAGGAACACCTAGTGCCAAGGGGCATGACCAAAGGCTACTGCAGAGGCATTAGTTGCATCAGTCATGAGTCAGCGTATCTTAGCAGTAAGCACATTGTTTGTCTATATCTGTGTGTGTGTGTGTGTGTGTGTGTGTGTGTGTGTGTGTTTATGTGTGTGTGTGTGTGTGTGTGTGTGTGTGTGTGTGTGTGTGTGTGTGTGTGTGTGTGTGTGTGTGTGTGTGTGTGTGTGTGTCTACATGCTGTTCTGATGAGAGGTGCTATATCATTGTGCTACATTGCATGTATAGTTCACATTGTGCATGTGCATAGCGACAATGAAAGGCATGTCATTCTCTAGTCCCGATAAGGGATTGAACTGGCAGGTGAAAGAACAGTGTCTGTGCACCTGTGCCCCTGTGTTTCTGTGCATGTGTGTGTGTGTGTGTAGAGTGTGTGTGTGTATGTCTCACCAGTCTTCCCGATGGGGCACTGGCATAGCAGGTGGATCCCTTTGTGTGTGTGTGTGTGTGTGTGTGTGTGTGTGTGTGTGTGTGTGTGTGTGTGTGTGTGTGTATGCGTGTGTGTGTGTGTGTGTGCGTGTGCGTGTGCGTGTGCGTGTGCGTGTGCGTGTGTGTGTGTGTGTGTGTGTGCGTGCGCGCGTGTGTGCGTGCGCGTGTGTGTATGTATGAATACTGCATGTGTGTGCGTCCCTCACCAGTCTTCCCGATGGGGCACTGGCATATGAAGGAGGCCACGCGGTCCACGCAGGTGGAGCCCTTGCTGCAGGCGGCGGTGGCGCAGTCGTCGATGTTCTCCGAGCAGTCCAGGCCGCTCCAGCCGTTCACGCACACGCAGTTGTAGCCGCCCGGCGCGTTGTTGCAGGTGCCGCCGTTCTGACAGGTGTTGGGCTGCAGGTGGCACTCGTCCACGTCGTCTGTGCAGTACTGACCTGGAGGACAGAGGGAGGAGGGCGAGGAGGGAGGAAGAGAAGGAGGCAGAGTAGACATTACATTATGTTACATTACATTACATTTCGCTTAGCTGACGCTTTTATCCAAAGCGACTCACAGTTATTTTACAGGGTATTGGTTACAGTCCCTGGAGCAGTGTAGAGTGAGCTGCCTTGCTCAAGGGCACTTCAGCCATGGATGGGGGTGTAGGGAGTGAAAGGGTGGGATTCGAACCTGCAACCCCTCCAATCTAAAGCCCATCTCCTTAAAGGCCACAGCTGCCACATTAGGGAACGTGTTAGTCGTTATGCGCTACTCTGTCCACAATTCTGACCTGGAGGACAGGGGATAAGGTAGGTGTGTGTGTGGGAGGGGGGCATTGCAGACATCGGGGGAAGGAGTCCTATTTTATCCAGTATGCACTATTCTGTGCATGTTGTCCATGCAGTACTGATATGGAGGGTAAGGGAGGTGAAGGAAAATGTGCATGTGGGACAGGGGGACAGAGTAGACATCCATGCACTGCTCTGTACATCAGGGGTTCCCAACCCATTCCAACTGTTCGTCGTGGCCCACCTCTGACCCAATAAAAATGCAACTCAAATAATTAGTCAACAAGGCCTTCTTGTAATACTTTCAAGGCCAACCAGTGGCCCACATTTTGATTATCACTGTTTTACACATTCTCTATGCAGAGAGAGAGAGAGAGAGAGAGAGAGAGAGAGAGAGAGAGAGAGAGAGAGAGAGAGAGAGAGAGAGAGAGAGAGAGAGAGAGAGAGAGCATGTTGGGCTATGGGTTAACGCCAAATCTTTTTTTTTTTAACAGCTTTAACTGACGTGCTAAACCCCAGAGGTAAAACAAGTGGTTTTAGAATGACCTTTTAAAAATGATCTCAACAGTGAGCCTTATATAGAAGGACAAGGCACTACATTTAACAGTGAAATGAACTAAATTGACTTTTACACCAGCTACTGATTTGCAATGTGGACATTTTCAAGACATGTCAGCATATATCTGGCAGTATCTTCTACCTGTCCATTCCGGTGGACACTGGCAGTTGTACGTGTTGACGCCGTCCATACAGGTCCCTCCATTCTGGCACTCGTGAGACGGGCAATCATCGATGTTGATCTCGCAGTTAGTTCCATTAAATCCTGTCAGAAACCCGCAAAAACCAACATGTCAAAAATAGAGACATTGCAACAAAAAAGCGAAACTCACTCACCCACTGAGACAGACAGAGAGTCTGCACATGCCAAACACTCACCCACACATAGACATGCGGGTGCACAGGCCTCCCACGAGTACTACCAGCACCTGAGGGCGTGTGGGTGTTTGTATGTGTACCTGTATGTAACCTTTTATCTGTGTGTGTGTGTGTGTGTGTGTGTGTGTGTGTGTGTGTGTGTGTGTGTGTCTGTGTGTGTGTGTGTGTGTGTGTGTGTCTGTGTGTGTGTGTGTGTGTGTGTGTGTGTGTGTGTGTGTGTGTGTGTGTGTGTGTGTGTGTGTGTGCGTGCGTGCGCGCCTGTGTGTGCCCACGCGTGTGTGTGTGTGTGTGTGCGTCTGTGTCTGTGTGTGTGTGTGTGTGTGTGTGTGTGTGTGTGTGTGTGTGTGTGTGTGCGTGTATGCGCGCGCGTCTGTGTGTGAGCAATGCACATGTGAAGGCATGTCTGTGTGTTCCGGCCACACAGCAGGCAGTGCACACAGCGAACAATGCCAACTGTTGCAACTGGAGTATTTTAATTAGAAACAGCAGACAGACGGGCTTAGAGGCGGATGAGGGCAGGAGTGGCAACACCACACCACACTACACCACACCTGAACCATCACCTCCCCCACCTTCACCTCCACCACCACCTCCTCAGCCTGCCTCTCACTCTCATTTCGTATGTCTATCACTTTAGCTTTCCTTCCCCTTCTCTCTTTCCTCTTATCTCTCAAGCATGCATGTCTGTGTTGCTCTACCTTTCCTACTTTGGCGCACTATCTCTCTCTCTTATTTCATTTCATATGTCTAACACCCCCCTTTAGCATGTATGTATCACTTCAGCTTTCCTCCTCTGGCACACGCTCTCTCGCTCTCTCGCTCTCTCGCTCTCTCGCTCTCTCGCTCTCTCTCTCTCTCTCTCTCTCTCTCTCTCTCTCTCTCTCTCTCTCTCTCTCTCATATTTCATTTAATACAGTATGTCTGTTAACCCCCCCACCCCCTTCAGCAGGTCTGCACCACTGTACCTTTCCTCGTTCATGCTTTCTCACTCTCACTCTCTCCCTCATTTCATTTAATATGCCTCTACCACTCTTTTTTACCTCTATCTTTTTACCTCTTTTACGTCTATCATTCAATTTTGGCCTTTCTCTGGCTCTTTTTGTAGACTCTCTTGTCTCACATCTGTCTCTTTCTCTCTTTCCTGCTCCCCCTCTCCCTTCTCCTTGTTTCTTTTTCTATTTCTCACTTCTACATTACGCTGCGTTTCATTTGTATCCGCCTGTGACAGCTGCTGGCACTAGTGTCTACTTGTGCAGATGGATCTAATGTTTGCACGTATCTTCCCCTCGTTTTCCTGTCTGTGCCGCTATATAAATCTTCTCTGTGTCCATCATTCTACTTTTCGTGTTATTAATGTTCTCTCCATTTCCCCTCCAGATTTTTCCCCCCGTCTCTTGTCCGGTCTTGTTTTACTCGCAGTCACTCACACTCTCACCTGGCAGGTAGGCAGGTGGAATTATTAAAGTCTTAATAAAGTCTGGGAGTCTGTCTCACCTTGGCGGATAGGTTACGGTTCTTTTGAATGTCTATTTCACTTGGTAGGCACTGGCAGTGGGATTTCTGCAGCTTAGCTGCTAGTCAGGTGGAATTGGTATGGTTTTGCCATCTTAACTGGTAAGCATTGGCAATAGTAGGGGAACACTGCTCCTGTTTTTTTTTTCTGGCTATGCTGTAGGTAGGTGGACATGGTGCATTAAACGCTCCAGTAAAGAGAATGTGGTCTTTCTCTACCATGTATGATGACTTGTATGGGACACACACCCAAAGACAACAACAACTATCTGAGTTTGAGCACGCGTTGGCTCCACTACTCCTTGTGACAATGATGCCGTTTCTCCAAATGTCTGGTTATTGGTTTCAACTGGCATTGGTACTACAACTCCCGTTATAAAATCTCACCAATTCGGCAGGTGGCACTGGCACCACTGCTCTGTGACCATGTTTGGGCATCTCACCTGGCAGGCAGTGGCACTGGTACTTGAAGTCGGAGACGGGCCGGCAGGTGCCCCCGTTGAGGCAGGGCGAGGGGGAGCAGGGCTGGTACGGCGTCTCGCAGTGGCGCCCCGTGAAGCCCTGCAGACAGTTGCACTGGTAGGAGCCCTGGGTGTTGATGCACTGGCCCTTGTTGTGGCAGACCGGCGTGGAGGTGGAGAGGGAGGAGGAAGGCGAGGAGGAGGAGGAATCAGCGCTGCACTCGTCCGTGTCGTTCTCGCAGCGCGGACCCTCCCAGCCGGACGGGCAGGTGCAGGAGAAGGAGCCGCTGGGCTGCACGGTGCAGGTGCCCCCGTTAAAGCAGGGGCTGGAGATGCAGCTGTCCTCCTGCTCACAGTCATGACCTGTTACATAGGGGAGTAGAGTAGAGTAGAGTAGAGTAGAGTAGAGTAGAGTAGAGTAGAGTAGAGTAGAGTAGAGTAGAGTAGAGTAGAGTAGAGATACTGTATTAATTATATTCTGCTCACAATCATAGCTCATTGCATAGGAGAGTGTAGTAGAGAAGAGGTCGTTTATTAATTCAATTCTGCTCACAGTCATGACCTGTTGGACAGGGGAGTAGAGTAGATTAGAGTAGAATAGAGATATTAGAATAATTCTATTCTGCTCACAGTCATGGCCAACTGCATAGGGGAGTAGAGTAGAGTAACTTTATGATGAATTCTTTTCTGCTCATAGTCATGGTCTATTGGATAGGGCATTACACTGTAAAACATTGCAAGCCAGTCAAACTTTAAAAAGTAAGTTGCCCTGCTGCCTCAAGTTCATAAGCTAACTCAACTTGAGATTGAATCGACACAAATATAAGCCTAAAATTGAGCTTTTTTTCATCTTTTCTTCTTCCTCGTCTCTCATTTGAAACAGATGTCAACCTCCTCCATTTGTACTTGGTGTGGTTATACTTATAGACTATGGAAGGCATGACAGGAAAAGTCCATGAGTGCTTCGTTAACACATTTGAGACATGCATCTAATTGCCTTATAGAAAAAATGTGTTGATCATTTTACTTCTAAGAACGTCTCCACATCTTCACAAGTAAAAACACTCATGACATCGCCTGGTCAAGTCGAGAATCAAATCATTTACCGACAAGGAAATGTAACTTTCCCTTGTAATATTAGATGGTTTAAAGTCTCTCTTTCCAAGAAGAGGAAGCAGGTGTGGAGAGAGGGAGGCCAACAGGTGGGAAGGCTGCAGTGTAGACGGCCAGATGTTAGCTCATCTGAGACTCACAGCAGGCAGCAGCTGGTTCAGTGGGGAAGCTAACTACAGCGCAGTGCAGTGTCAGAAATGGCCAAGTAGCCCTCCAATGAAAGTCAAGATCCCACTAACCCATTCCATCTCTTTCTACCAGAATGTTCTTACAGCTATGCTCACTAAAGGGACTAAAAACAATATGGTCCTTAAATCCAAAAAGCTACCTAAACAAGTTTAGACTGGGAATTAATTTAATCAACGCAGGGAATGAACTTTAACACTGTTTTTTTCTTGATTGTTGGACTGGGCAAGTACAGCAAGCACTGGGCAAATACAACATCGGGTATAGATACGATAAGGCAGAATGCATGCACACACTCCACAAAAACACACACACACGCACGCACACACACACACACACACACAAACACACACTCAATTGGCATACTGCCTAGTCTCACCTGTCCATCCGTGGGAGCAGTGGCATTTGTACTTGTCCAGGGCGAGCAGGCTGCATTCTCCCTTGTTCCTGCAGGGGTTCTTGGGGTAACAGGTGGAATTTTGGGGCGTCTGGCAATGCAGCCCGGTGAAACCCAGTGGGCACGTGCACGAGGGGCTGCCCGGCACGCCGTGCACGCTCACGGTGCAGTTGCCACCGTTGGCGCAGAAGCCAGGGTGGCAGGGGTTTTTGTGTTGGCAGTAGTCACCCAGGTAGCCCGTGCTACACCTGTGGACACAGACAGACAAGAAGAGAGGACAGGACTTTTAGTCATAAAGTCTTTACACTGGCATTGGCATGTCACTGTATTACTTGTAATAATTGTGTGAATGGGACAAATAAATCTCCTGGTATCCTTGCATGAAAAATAAGTAAGGATTGAGTAACACAATGCCTACGCATGTCACACCACAGGACATGAAGTCACACCACAGGAAATTCACTGCATAGTGGCCATTTTAATCCTTTTGTATGGCTGACCTCCGAGCTCACGCTAACTAGATAATGATATTGTGTTTAACCTTAATATGTGTTTTCACTCATAAAAAACTTTTTTCCCTTCCATAAGAGCAGCCACACCGCAGGACACCATAAAAGAACCTAAGCATTGTGTGATAGAAACATTGCAATATGCAGACATATTAAGAGGTTAATAGGCGTGGTTGTAAAAAAAACGCAATTATCGGCGGCAGCCGCCAAAGGCAGGGGTCGTCACTATTCGAAATGACGTCAGCCACCGCCCAAGGCAGTCAATGAGTTAAGAACCTTGTAGTTGGCCTTGCAAATGCCCGTCCACAAACCTGACTTATATGTCACCCCGCAGGACGCAATTTGTGTTACAAAATTGAACTTGTGGTTAATATTACTGTATTGAGTTTTTTCACATTCATATTTTTTAATATAAGGTTAATATTTATGCAATCATGCCAAATGCTTTATAAATGTTTCAAAATGTTGTTGGTTTATTTTATAGCTGTATATATTCCAGGTTTTATTAATGTTACAGTTTGTTATATTGTTTGTTTTGTAATGTTATATTTGACATATAAACCTTTCCATAAATCTGAACAAAAATGTTTATTCTCATCTAAGACTAATATGAAACATGATGTACCACATCTTCTTTCATTTACATTTGTTTTCAAGAGGAAAAATATACATTTTGTGGGTTTTAACTAATGTTACCTAAAAACAGGGCGTCATGTCAACCACCCATATACTCAAAAATACAGACACACACGTGCACACGCACACGCACACACACACACACTGCATGTGAC
>NC_085862.1:54160524-54173024 GCF_034702125.1 Engraulis encrasicolus | reverse complement strand
ATTAACAAACCAAACAAGGTAAAACACATTTTGAAAAAAAAAAAACAAGCAAATTGGAGAAGGCTTCTACAAGCATGCCTAAATCACTAGCACTAGCACTTATGGCGTAATTATTACGACCAATCCATCAGTCATCAGCCAGTGGGTGTAGCAAAAACTGACGGACAAATTGATAATAATCAATTAGAGGCGGCCAAACCGGCTTGAGAGAGTGTGAATGCCATGAAGGCTTACTGGTTCATCATGTGCTCTTAACAGCACTGACTAATTACTGTGGGTCACTGTCTGAAGAGTTTCACTATTTACGATCAGTAGGTTAAGTGGCTATCACTGGGCTGGGTATCTGGCAGAACTTTTCCTTTTCTGAACCCAGGAACTGAAAAGGAGAGGAACTATCAAGGTTCATGAAAAGGGGGAAAGACACGGCTCTACTGTGGACTAACGGTTGGGCACTGGGCCATTATGCCGGCGACCCGGGTTCGATTCCTGCCTGGGTCATTAGCCGATCCTTCCCCCTCTCTCTGCCCACTCATGTCCTGTCCCTCTTTCACTGTCCTATCTGAATAAAGGCTAAAATGCCCGAAAAATACATTTAAAAAAGGGGGAAAGACGTGTGTGTGTGTGTGTGTGTGTGTGTGTGTGTGTGTGTGTGTGTGTGTCTTCCTTACTTGCAGTATTCGGTACCGTTGCTGAATCGTTCGCAGGTGGCGTTGTTTATACATGGTTTGATGGAGTCCAGGCACTGTATCCCTGAATTCCATGAAAAACACAGAAAAAAGCACCATTAGTCAGAGTCAGAAAGTGCAGCGCTAGCACAACATAACACATCGTGAAAAGAAATACGCCACTATTTTATCTTACAACAATCAGCACGAGACGAGAAGGCACTGTGGTAAGACGACAACTTCCCCCACGCACACGTTTGCTCATCCTCTCACGCAATAACAATTCATCACATTTACGGCCTTTTCTCTTTCTCTTTTTCTAGAGAGATGGCAATTTGAGAAGTTTGGTGGGGGGGAAACCCAGAAAACCACACATTTCTCAGCCATTGAATAGAAAGACAAACACAAGCACAAACAAGTCAGACAAACAAAACATGTAAACTGTGGAGACCAGACACTTGGTCGCCCAAATAAACAAGGCAGACAGACAGACAGACAGACAGACAGACAGACAGACAGACAGAGAAACAGAAATTCAGCTAGACAAACAAGTTGATAAACTGCAAGGTAGACAGAGTCAGGGAGTCAGACAGCAAGAAAGACAGACAAAAAGGAGAACCACTACCACTATTGGTCCCAGACAGAAAGACAGACAGGCAGACACAACCACAAACAGACAGACAGGTTAGCCACTGCTACGGATGCCAGACAGACACATCACACAAAAGACAGAGTGAGACTACTCTATAAAGGCCTCACCTCACCTCACCACAACAGCCCTGCCTGCTGCTATGCTGTCATCTCTGTTTTGTTTACGGTTTGTCTAACGTGCATTGCAATAGCGATCCAATGCTGAAGAAGGGTGAAGATATCCATCTGCCCACCTCATCTGACCCAAGAAGAAAGAGTACAAGCTAACATTTTATTTAAGTCATATCTAATCATTTATTTATTATTTAAGTCATATCTAAGACGTGTTGAGCAAAGTCGAGAACCTAAAAGGTTCTTTATTATGATTATGATCAAAATAATGCCCTTATTGGCAAAGGAAAAATATTTGTGAATGCACTCCTAACGAATGACGGATTTTGCTCAACACGTGTCTTATAAATCCTCAATGCAGACAGTTAGGCATGTATTAGTGGTTGACATGTGAACCGTAAAACCACTTATTACTAGCTTTGTGTCAGCAGCACGGCGCCCGCCAGGAAAATATCTCCCAATTGAATTAGGAAACAAGTCACAGCAACGATACAAAATTGTGAATCTTGTCCAAGGGGGAAAAAATGCATCATGCCCAAACTATGACTGCAGTTTTTTACTCTTGCTGAGGTTTTTTTTGTTAGTTCTGTTTTAAAAAAAGTAGTCATTCACATACGTTTCACTGATACCACCAGCAGTAATGCTAAAATAAATATTATTTTTCATCAAGTGAAAGATAGATGACGAGGAGGGACAAGAGGGTCCTAGCATGGCTTAAAGGATGAGCCAATGCATTAAGATAACAGACATTATCTCCCTGTGCCTTGTCAACAAACACCCCCTTCGTCTATTTCACAGAGAGAAAGAAAACATCGTCTTCAACACACACACACACACACATACACACTCCCTGTGCCATGTCTACCAACACCCCTTCATCCTTTTCGCAGAAAAGAAGAAAACCTCTTCAACACACACACACCCCTCAAACACACACAGACACAGACACACACACACACACACACACACACACCCCAAACACACACACACACACACACACACACACACACACACACACACACACACAATGCAAGCCCACTGCAACCACACACACACACACACACACACAGACACACAATGCAAACCCACTACAACTACACACACACACACACACACACACACACACACACACACACACACACACACACACACACACACACACACACACACTTTTAAAGCGAAGAGAATGAAAGCAAGAGTGCGCAACTGTGGCTGTTTGGGTGAAGAGTTCAGCGCTGGCAAGCAGGCCTCCCACTGCAGCGCCTCAAGACAAGTCAGATGATTTCACGGCAGCAGCCACACACACACACACACACACACACACACACACACACACACACACACACACACACACACACACACACACACACACACACACACAGGAAGCGCTCGCAACACTAATAGTAGTCTTCTTCCTGTGTGCTGACCGTGCCGCGCACTTGCCAGAAAGGTAGGCAGGAAATACCCTGACACATGCACTAGATCAGGCAACACACACACACACACACACACACACACACACACACACACACACACACACACACACACACACACACACACACACACACACACAGAGGATTGGGGTTTGGGGGTTTGTAAAATATAAAAGCCCACACAACGCAGCAGTATGAGTGAAGTTCTGACTGAGGTTTTACTCAGCCTCAACGCACACATGTGTACCGGTAGTAAGGTCTTACTACTTGAACTGTTTGTTTTTCTCTAGACTCAACACACTCATCGATGACAGAGTGAAAGCACATGACTGATAATGAGGCTTTTTACACACAAACGCACACACAAACACACACGCACGCACGCACACGCACACACACGCACGCACACACACACACACACGCACACGCACACGCACACACACACGCACACACACACACACACACACACACACACACACACACACACACACACACACACACACACACACACACACACACACACACACAAACCCTTCATGCCCCATTCTGGCTGACTGTCAAAACGTACACTTTGGCTAGTAACCATCAAGCCTATTAATATGCGCACAACAGCATCCAGTGTGCGAGTGCCTCTGGCTGCAACACAGTCAGATCATGGACACACTGTAGTGACTTCCAGTCCTCAAGAAAGGGGCCCCCTCTGTGGTCTAAACACTGTGGTTTTCAACTGGCTAGCCTGGCCTTGGGACCCAAAAATACTGTATATCTCTGGTCAAGTTGCAAATCAACTTTTGAAGAATTCAAGCCATTTAATAAACACAGAGATACAGGGCCTGATTTAGATACAGGCCCGCTACTCATAAAACATTAGACAAAGTCTGATATTACAGAGATGAAAATGATTTGACTTTTTTAACCACACTGCTCACATTTCTTTCACCAGACTTTGCATGACTCCATAACACAAACTTCACATCAGCCTCCACATAGGATATGCTCTTTATGTAAACACAGTTTTTCCTTCATCTTGCCATATCCAAACAACACAGCTTCTCTCAACCACTTGCAAAGTAGGCTTAACAATGTGGTGGTTGTGTCGGGATTCTTTTCCATTACAATTGACCAATTTTAACATCAAGACTTCTGAGGGAGATCTCACTATTCCATAATTCCACACTTTCACTGCTGTGCATTCTGTTTTCCATCCCAGTCCTAACCAAGCTTTTTAGCACCAAGGACCAGTTCGTGGACCAGCAGACACACAACAGGATGTAACTGTCAAGAACCCAAATTACTGAAGGCTAGTTCCAAATTTGTATGCACTTATGACCAGGTAAAAGAGTATAATGGGGATTCCTTTTGGACTGTTTGGACTCATGTTGTGCGGCCCGGTATCAAATGGTTCACGGGTACCGGTCCACAGACCAGGGGTTGGAAACCCACGTACTAGCCTTCCACAGACACAGCACACTACACATGTGTTAACCCGTTAAAGAGGCAGTGTTATAAATTTGCTGTTACCAGAATGGCGATGACCAAGTGGTAGTGCATTACTAAAGGCCCTGTGTCATGTCATAGTATTGTAGTACTATGGTACCAGTACTTAACTTTTCAAAGACTAACATCGTGCCACTAGTGGTACAGCGTGCATGAGAAGCAAACTGAATTTATATTTTGTTTTTTCCAGTTCACACGCACAGCAGGCTATAAGTCTAGTGTTCCACTTTTCTTTGTCAAAAACGTTTTAAAGGACACAATTAAAAAAAAACACACACACACACACTGTGTGGGTGACAATTCCATGACCATGACCCACTTTTAAGCTTAGACGGGCCAGTGACCCGGCTGCCAGTTCAGACTCAGACAGACACTGAAGTGTCTCAGACAGGCTTCTGCAATGTGACACTGAATCACAAGGCCTTACCTCATCTGGTAGCTTACTGACAGCAAATAACTCCAGTGCCCGTGTGTTTGCTGCAATTCTGATGCATGACTTGGATTAAAATAGTAAACATAGACCTTGCGATTCTTTTTATGAACAACATAGCAATGTTTTCAGTTGTAAGCAAAGTTGGCCTGGGTGTCTTTTGGTGGAGCGTCAAGCTTCAAGCACCAAGTTAATTTCTTTAGATTAGAACTTCACACTTTTGACAAATAAAGCCTGGATAAGTAAGAACCTTCACAGGCAATCTATTTTTTCTTTCACTACGATGCATGGTTCACTACAGTGCAGAAAATAGCAGACAAAAAGTAGTTAATTTATTTAAATGAGAAAAAAAAAGTTTAAAGCGGGTGGTTTTGGCTAACCTCACTGTTCTCTGAACCTGAGGCTGAGACGTGCATTTCTGAAGCCGCCAGCGAAAAGCCTGCTTGGTTCATGACTGCGGTGCAACAACCTAACAAAAATCTCCACAATCTCATCAGATATCGAGCTAGCTCTTCCCTTTGCATGCATCGAGCAACCACCTGTAACACGAGACTCAAGCTACAGTCAAGCTTACAGAAGAGAAAGCGTATTGCAGATTGTGGTAACCAGTCTGGCATTAAAAAAAGATCCATAAAAAACTATTCCCAACACTACAACGCAGTTACAATAAGCCTTGGATTTGCTTGAATGCACCTCCTTTCAAAATACTTGAGACCTTTTTTGGGGGGGGTGTTGTCAAGTACACCCCTGTGACAATAATGCACTGAATGAGAGAGAGGGAGAGAGAGAGAGAGAGAGAGAGAGAGAGAGAGAGAGAGAGAGAGAGAGAGAGAGAGAGAGAGAGAGAGAGAGAGAGAGAGAGAGAGAGAGAGAGAGAGATGACAAAATGAAGAAAAGACAGCAAAGGACATAAAAACAGGCTGGGGGAGCTGTGTGAGAAAGGAAAGCGAAGCGAAAGAAAGAAAGACAGAGAGGGAGAGAGAGAGATACTGGCAGAAAAAGGGTAGTTTACGAAGAAAGGGGGAATGCCAAAGAAACAGGCAGAGGCCAAAGGGGGGAGAAAAGCAGGGAGTTGAAAAGCCATTAGAGTAGTGGGAGGGGAGACAGGAGGAGCAGTGCAGTGCAAGACAGAAGAAGAAGAAGAGAGAGGGGAGGGGTGCAAAGGGAGGTTAAAGGGCGGGTTATGCTTCCTCCTTGTGCCACAGAGTGAGCTTGTCGCAGCCATGATGCAGTTAATTCTTGTTTATGCCCTGTTTTGAAGCACGGTCTGCGCGATGTCATTCCACGCTGAAACTGCCTTCAATACAAAGAGTAAACTAGACGTGTCGGTTGTTTTTTAGCATCACAGACTCGACGAGAATGAAAATGAAACATTAAATCTTTATATCACGTGCATGTTTGATCGCACTGGCAGCCACAGTAGTAGTTTGGAACAAAGAAGTGGCTCATTTGTCGAGGACGAAGCGGAATGTTTCCTCGACCTCGGAACCACTGTTCAACTGTCCAAATAACAGCGTCGTAACAGCGTCGTAACTTGCAAACGCATGTGTTGTCTTTGGTTCGTGTAAATAAATCAAACAACAAAGCACGGGCAACTTATTTAATGAAGAGCTCACAGTCCGTAGACCGACGAAGGTTAGAACAAGGAAGTAGCGCTTGTTCTCGACTCGAGGACAGAGCAGGCTGGTCGAGAGGACCAATCAGAGACCTATTTTCGCCCTTTCACGCCGTCGCTCCCTGCGTCGAGACACAATTTTGGGGAGGTGCCCCAGAGTACCTGCGTGATGGGGGGGGCTTCACTCCGTTAACTGCGCGGCTCACTGCATCATGATGCAGTGACGCTGATCTCGAGGCATAAACCACCCTTAAGAAAGAGAGAGTGGATAAATACAACAGAGAAAAAGGGAGAGAGAGAGAGAGAGAGAAAGGAAAGAGAGTGTGCAATATAGGGCAAGGGGGAAGGGGGTGACATGACCGAGGGAGCGACAGAGCCAGAGAGACAGAGCGAAAGAATGATTGAGCAAGAGAATGAAAGAGCAAGGAGAGAGTGTGAGAAAGACAGAAAGAGCGCTGGCTGGCTGGCTGGCTGGCTGGCTGGGGCCGGACTGGTCTGACGAGCTCCACATCCCCACGGTGAGTGTGAGCGCCAGAAGAGATGATCTCACAGGATTTGGGACGGGCCGCCGCCAATTACAGAGCTTCCACTGCAGAGCTGCCCGCAAACGACACACTCACTCACTCACTCACTCTGCCCCTTAGCTGCCGAAGGAGGAAGGCCTCCTCCTCCTCCTCCTCCTCCTCTCCCTCCTCCATTTTCTGCTCCTTTCTTTTTTCCGTTTTCTTTCCCATGCCTCTTCACTCATTTACTCCCTTCCTCTTCTCTGCTTCTTTCCTTCCACTAACGTCTATTCTGTATGTTAGGCTAGGCTTACTGTATGTGATGTACTGTCATGCCCTGCCCCATGGCTGCCAGTGGAGGCATGCTATGCTAGTCCTCCTCCACAGTTTTCCACTCCTTTCTTCTTCGTCGTCTTCTTCTTCTTCTTCTTCACTCATTTCTCCCCTGCCCTTCTCCGTGTCCTTCCTTTCACTAACTTGTCTTCTCTGTGTTACGGTAGGGACACATACACACGAATTTGCGAACTTTGCCATTCATTCCTATGAGAGAGGCGAAGGCAAGCGATGACAACCGAAAGCAAGCGAATAGGAGCGAAGCGAAGCGAAATTATTAAAGAAAGTTTAATGTTATGCAAATGAGGAGCGAATTCGCCTGCCGCGGCCCAATCAAATCAACAACATAACTGTCCCATTCCATTTGATTCGCTGCGACGACCTGATGACGGTTGAATTGCGCCTCTCTTCTCCGCGCTTGTTTCGCCTCCTATGTGTCCCTACCCTTAGGCTATAGCCTATAGGTCGTTGTGATGTAAGTTACTGTCATGCTCTGACGCATGGCTGCCAGTGGAAACCTGCTCTTCTCTACTCCTTCTTCTGATCCTTTCTTTTTTGTCGTCTTTCCTCGTCATACCTCTTCACTCCCGTCCTCTTCTCCACTTCTTTCCTATCGTTTACACCTTTCTTCTGTACTGCAACTTAGTCCTTCTTCTATTTCTGCCACCGTTTTTTTCTCCTGCACTCCCTCCCTCTGCTTCTCTCCTGTGCCATCTCCACTCCTTTGCTCTCCATCAGTTCCCACTGCTTTTTGTTATTAGACTGTTATTATCGGTAGATCATATTGCCATCCTCTCCTCCTACGCCTCCCTTTTCTCTCCACTCACTCAGCCCTCCTTTCCTTTACTAACTTATTCTTCACTTCATTAAGCAATGTCAGGTGACATACCACTGTCATCTCCTACTCATTTACTTCTCCCTCTCCTCATCCTTCCCTTTTATTCCCTTCTGCTCCACTCTACTTTTCCCATCCCTCTCCACTCCTTTCTTCTTATCCTCTTCTTCTATCTCCACTATAGTAAGCCATCTCTCCTCTCCTCTTCTCTGATCTCCTCTCCTCCTCTCTCTCGCTTGGCTGTGGTGGTGGCGGCTGGCCTGTGTTTACCCTCGGCTTGCGTCACCAGTAAACAACCACCACAACAAAGTCGTCTCGCACACACAAACAAAACACCAAAGGTCTCATGTTCCTGGGGGGTAACAACTCTCACCCTGACCTAAGAAGGAGAGAGAGAGAGAGAGAGAGAGAGAGAGAGAGAGAGAGAGAGAGACAGACAGACAGACAGACAGACAGACAGACAGACCAAGGACGAGAGACAGGAAGAGAGAGAGACAGAGAAAGACAGAGAGAAAGAATGAAGGGAGAGAGAGGCACTACGAGAGAAAGACAGCGAGTAAAAGATAGAGAGAAAGAGTGAAAGCGAGACAAGACTTTCACTGGGTTTTGTTTGTCTTTCGACAAGGGGAGCTTACAAATGTTCTGTGCAAAAGGCTGCAGCACCCCAGGTATTTAACTGCTGTTGAGAGAGAGAGGGGCGAGAGGGGTGCGATGGAGGCGAGAAGGGGGTTGAGAGGGGCATGGGAGGAGGACAAGAGGGGGTGATCGGGGGGCCAGAGGGGTACAAGAGGGAGAGAGGGGGTGCAGAGAGTCAAATAAAGGTCCATCCATGGGGCCAGCAGACAGCACGATCAAAAAAAGCTAATTTAACACACAGCAGACAAAACCCAATCCAACCCTCCCCAACCCACCCTAACACCCAGTGCATGTACTGACATACTGACATAGCTAAACTAAACACACACACATACGCACACACACACACAAACACGCACCCACGCACACGAACACACTCAAAACAGAGACTACAACACAACAACAAGCCTGAGTATCTGAGGTGCGATTGCCCTGGCCCCCCGTCTCCTCATCTTTCGAGATTGGGCAAACCGGGTAAGAGGCCAAGAGGGAGAAAAAAGATCCAGACAAAAAAAAAGAAAAGAAAGGGGGGGGGGGGGGTTATGGTAGCCAGGGGTTTGAGAAGTGAAAGCAACATGGAGCAAAACAAGAGTGATGCCATGATGAGAGAAGAGAGGAGAGGAGAAGAGAGGAGAGGAGAGGAAAGGCTGAACGGATGAGATTTAGTGTGTCGGCAGGCGTGGAGGCGTCTGTGATCCCCGCTGATGTGAGCGTGAAGGTGTTTGGCTCTAATGTGAAGCAGAGGCAACAGGGGGTGGGGGCCGGGAAGGAGGGTGGGTGGGAGGTTGGGGTGCAATCTGAGCCAAAAGGGCCCATACGTTTCTTCTCCTCCCTTTTTTATTCGTCCCCTCTTTATCTCTCTTCACCCCTCTTCTTTCTCTCCTTCTCTCCTCTCCATCCACCTCTCTATTTAACACTTTTTTCTCTATTTCTGTACTCTCTATTTAACACCACTTTTCTTTCACTCCCCTCTGTCTCTTCATCCCTTTCTCTCTCTCTCTTTCTTTCTTTTCTCCTCTCCATGTATCCATCTCTTCAACACTATCTTTTTTTCCTTCGGTCCCCTCCCCCCTTTCCCTTCACGCCTGCTCTTTATCTGTCAATCTCCATACCACCCCCCTTCTCACCCTAATTTTCTCTATCTACCTCTTTAACACCTCCGCTTTCGTTCACTCCTCTTCTTCATCCGTCTCTTCCCCATCCCCATCCCCCATTCCGACATTCCTCCTCCTCCACGCTCCCTTTTTGCAAAAGCATTTGAATCCCATCCATTGGCATACGTTCACTCACTCCTCAGTGGGCGGATGCTTTTCTGCTTCACTAATGTATTACAGTTGGGTAAATTACAATGTTTACAAAAACCAGTATGGATGGAAGCGGGCCAAAGAAGTCTTTCCTTCGGACAGATTTTGTTTTTCAAGCATTCATGTTATTCTGGATTTAGCCAACCATTGCCAAAACACAGAATGTATAACTTTGCCTAAAATACATCTCACCCATTTCATTTAGTGCTGCAACCACAGGGTATACACCAATCTTGAAGTCAAATTTACTACTATTTAATACCCTTTTTCACTACCTTTTTTTAGATTTTTTGTATCAAAATGGTGCAACAAAAAAAAAATACCTTGTTTTTCCAAAAATAATACCTTTTGAGAAAATTTGCAACTTTTAAGGCCATTAAATTTGGGGTTTTTAATTTATCACCTTTTAATACTTTTTACAACCCTGCATACACCCCGTACCAGAAAATCAAGGATGAAAGTGTCTGCGCTCCCCATGCTCACCACCACCATCAACTGGCTCACAAAGCTCAGAGATCGTGCAAGTAGAAGCCTGAGGATGGCTCCCGCATCACTAGCGGAAGCAAATGAGAAAGGGGCCTTCGCATATCCCCCCAACACACACACACACACACACACACACACACACACACACACCACTATCACCACCACCACAAGTTCCGAGCATCTTTCCCGCTGTCTTTGTTTTTCGCTCACTTCTCCCTCACTTCTGACTTTACTCTTACATTCCAGCAGTGTCTCTGCCTTTCTTCCCTGGCTGTAACTTGAGTGCTCATGTATGGGGTCGAACTGTGCCACACAACTGGGTGGGGCAGCGGTGTTGGCCAGAGGTTGAAAGGGCATTAAATCGTAGTGTGTGTGTGTGTGTGTGTGTGTGTGTGTGTGTGTGTGTGTGTGTGTGTGTGTGTGTGTGTGTGTGTGTGTGTGTGTGTGTGTGTGTGTGTGCACCCAATTCCAGTGTGTGAACCCGCAAGGGAGGGGGTGCGGTGGGATATGGGGAAACCACTTCAGAAGCAAGAGGGAGATTCGCTGTGTGGCCAAACGCTGTGCAAAACCGCACACATGCCGCACGACCTCGATCAAAACTATTTGAATGCTCTTGCTACGCCTAAAGTGCCAGGGGAAGAATGCATGGCTGTGTTGTTCACAGCCCCGTCATAACATGGCGGAGAGGAGGGATGGCTTATGAAATGGGACGGCCATCTCTTGCATGCCTGGTTTACATTGGCCATTTTGTTACATAAACAAAGAATGAACATACTACTTGTGCGAAAACTTTCACCTACTTCCACTATCTAATTCAATTCCACTTTATGAGGGGGATTTTTTTCATTATACCACTGCTTATGGCAAGCTGAATAGCCATAGTTTTAGCCACACACAAGACAACAAGAATATTTTCACGGGTGAAAAACCCCCTAACCAACCCGCGCTTTTGTCTGCACACAGACCTCGCTTGGACAAGCTGGCAAACACATGTTGGTTCGAATCAGAAGAGACACAGGCCTTAAAATGTGGGCGCCATTGGGCGGTAAGCTCATTGGTAAATTGACACACATAATGACGCATAATGGTCTGCACATTGAGAAGATTTCCAGCCCCCCCATCCTCCCAGACCTCCCGCCCGCTAGCTGGATGGCTGGCTGACCAGAGAGCTGCAGTGTATTTGTCGAAACCCTAGTTGCTAGTAACTATGTTAGCAACTTTGCTGTTTGCAGTGCAATTTCCCATTGGCAACTTCCCAAGTTGCTCACTGGCTAGCAACTATGCCTTCGAGAAATGCTCCCCCAGTGCAGTACAGAGCAGTGCAGTGCAGTGCATTGCGGTGCAGAGTAGTGCGGAACAGGGCAGAACAGCTTAGAACAGAGCTATGAACGAAGTCAGAACACTGCAGTGCAGAGACACTGGCCTGGACTGCTGCATGAGATATCTGCTCACGTTTGGCCTTTGACTGTCTGTCTGGCTGTCCGGCCAACCAGAGCACAGTAGAGGAAAGCAGAGCACCGAAGCTTGGCTGTTCGGCTCTCCTGAGTCCTGAGTCAGTCAACAGTCAGCAACCATGTCCTCAACAGGGCCAAGAGCTTGAGGCAAGGGAAGGAGAGGAAGGGAGGGATGGAGAGAGACGTGTGTGTGTGTGTGTGTGTGTGTGTGTGTGTGTGTGTGTGTGTGTGTGTGTGTGTGTGTGTGTGTGTGTGTGTGTGTGTGTGTGTGTGTGTGTGTGTGTGTGGTTCAGGAGTACACCCGAGGGACACTTCTGCTTCAGTCCATTTGTGCCTTGTGCACGAGTGGGCGTGGGCGAGTGGCGGGGTCGGGGGGAGCATATGAGAGGCACGCGGGTGACAGACAAGGCTTTTTGGCGAGGGCAGGGGAGGGTAAGGGAGGGGTGAGGGGGCTAATAGTCAGTGAGTGATATGGGGAAGTAATTAGGGAGCGCACAGACAAACGGCGCGCGTACCCACGCACGCATGCACATTCTCTTTCTCTCTC